>NW_021235939.1:46427-123121 GCF_002162155.2 Triticum dicoccoides | reverse complement strand
AACCACCATTATCTGCCAAGAGCGCACCTGCGGGGCCTACACAGCGTTCTTCTTCTTCCATAGCATCAACAGGGCACACAAGTGATATTATTTGTCGTCGTTGTAAGGGAGGAGGTCATTATGCGAGAGAATGCAAATCTCCGCGTGTGATGATTGCTACCGCGGATGGTGGATATGAGTCCGCTAGTGACTATGATGAGGAGACATTAGCTCTTATTACACGTGAAGAACATGGTGGAGATGATTCTGATCATGAGACGCAATACATGGCTCCTGAAGACGCTGACAGGTATGAATGTTTAGTTGCTCAACGTGTTTTGAGTGTGCAGGTCACACAAGCTGAGCAAAATCAGAGGCACAATTTGTTCCATACCAAGGGAGTTGTGAAGGAACGTTCTGTGCGCATCATAATAGACGGAGGGAGCTGTAACAACTTGGCTAGCATGGAGATGGTGGAGAAGCTTTCTCTCACCACAAGACCACATCCACATCCTTACTACATCCAATGGTTCAACAACAGCGGCAAGGTTAAGGTAACACGTACTGTTCGTGTGCATTTTAGTATCTCTACATATGCTGATTATGTTGATTGTGATGTGGTACCTATGCAAGCATGTTCCTTATTACTTGGTAGACCATGGCAATTTGATAAAAATTCTGTACACCATGGTAGAAACAATCACTATACTCTTGTTCATAAGGATAAAAATATTACTTTGCTTCCTATGACTCCTGATTCCATTTTGAAAGATGATATTAATAGAGCTAATAAAGCACAACAGGAGAAGAATAAGAGTGAAAATCAGATTGTGGCAAAAGAATTTGAGCAACAAATGAAGCATAATAATAAACCATCTAGTGTTGCTTCTGAAATTAAATTGAAAAGTGCATGTTTATTTGCCACCAAATCTGATATTGATGAGCTAGATTTCAGCAAATCTGTTTGCTATGCTTTTGTGTGCAAAGAGGCATTATTTTCATTCGAGGACGTGCCTTCCTCTTTGCCTCCTGCTGTCACTAACATTTTGCAGGAGTTCGCTGACGTTTTTCCACAAGACGTGCCACCGGGATTACCGCCTATTCGAGGGATTGAGCATCAGATTGACTTAATTCCCGGTATTTCACTGCCAAACCGTGCACCATACCGTACCAATCCAGAGGAGACGAAGGAGATTATGCGTCAAGTACAAGAGCTTCTCGACAAAGGTTATATACGCGAATCCCTTAGTCCTTGTGCTGTTCCTATTATTCTAGTGCCCAAAAAGGATGGTACATCACGTATGTGTGTTGATTGTAGAGGCATTAATAATATTACTATTCGTTATCGTCATCCTATTCCTAGGCTAGATGATATGCTTGATGAATTGAGTGGCTCTACAATATTCTCCAAAGTTGATTTGCGTAGTGGCTACCATCAAATTCGTATGAAATTGGGAGATGAATGGAAAACAGCATTTAAAACTAAGTTTGGATTATATGAGTGGTTAGTCATGCCTTTTGGATTAACTAATGCACCTAGTACTTTCATGAGATTAATGAACGAAGTTTTACGTGCTTTCATTGGACGATTTGTGGTAGTTTACTTTGATGACATATTGATTTATAGCAGATCTTTGGAGGAACATTTGGAACATTTACGTGCTGTTTTTATTGCTCTACGTGATGCACGTTTGTTTGGTAACCTTGGGAAGTGCACCTTTTGCACCAACCGAGTATCTTTTCTTGGCTATGTTGTTACTCCACAGGGAATTGAAGTTGATAAAGCCAAGATTGAAGCTATTGAGAGTTGGCCGCAGCCCAAAACGGTCACACAAGTGAGGAGTTTTCTTGGCCTCGCTGGATTCTATAGGCGTTTTGTGAGAGATTTCAGCACCATTGCTGCACCTCTCAATGAGCTTACAAAGAAAGATGTGCCTTTTCTTTGGGGTACCGCACAGGAAGAAGCCTTCACGGTATTGAAAGATAAGTTGACACATGCTCCTTTACTCCAACTTCCTGATTTTAATAAGACTTTTGAGCTTGAATGTGATGCTAGTGGAATTGGATTAGGAGGTGTGTTCTTACAAGATGGCAAACCTGTTGCATACTTTTCTGAAAAATTGAGTGGGCCTAGTCTGAATTATTCTACTGATAGAGGCAAAGGTGTCCCGTCTTTCGATGAGATGGTGGATTTCGCTTTGGTGGAAGTCGACTTTGACGATCCGACTACGAACGTGCGAGGACGTCGCGCCTTAGCAATCGCTAAACCAACTCCGAGAGGTTATTGACCACGCCGGAGCACGATCAACCTGACCACGAGGGTCTGTTTCCTGCGAGCAAACGAAGAACAAGCAAGAAACTAAGATTGCAATCTGGATATTGCGAATATAAGATGAAAGCTTTATTGATCAAGGTGGGGTTCTGTGACGCCTTTGTCTGGTCGTTGAACACAAACGAAGTACGCGAAGTTGCAGCTATGGCGAACTTTTAATCTAAACAAAACCCAAAGTCTAAACGATGCCCTAAGGGCTGTATATATGGAGGAAGAGGGGGGAATTTCGTGGCCCTTGGTGGAGGGGTCCGAAATCAACCCTATCTCTTGTTTCCCCACACATACGGACTCTAGAAATAGCCTATACTTATGTATTTCGAAATTACATGGGCCTGGCCCAATAATAAGGTGACGCAGCACCTAAAATAGCCTCGGGACGAAATTTATGAAGTGGCATCTTGTATATTTCGTCCAAGGCTTCATGCACCCATTATGGTGGCTTCAAAGTCCTGAAATCATCACTTGTAACTCCGTTCTTGTTTCCCTTGCGCATGCCATCATCTCCATGCTTGTTCTTGCTCCAATGTTCATCCTTCTCCAAGCTAGGCCCTTCATTTGTAAGCAAAACAAATGTATCCAATTTAGGCAGCATCATATTCTCATGAACATTAGAATCATTACCAAGAAACGAAAGTACCTGGTAATTTAGTTGGCGTGCACGAGCTCTAGTAATTGGTCCAGTATGTATAGCAGCAGGGGTTGTGGGTGTAACAATTGTATTGATGTCCTCGTCATCCTCCCCTTCTTGAAATGAAGTCGTCCTCGACGGAAGTTCATCTTCCTCACCCAAATAAGGCTTCAAATCTGCAATGTTAAAAGTGGGACTAACCCCAAAATCTGCAGGCAGCTCAAGTTTATATGCATTATCATTTATTTTCTCTAACACCTTAAAGGGACCATCAGCACGTGGCATTAACTTTGATTTGCGCAAATCAGGAAATCTATCCTTACGCAAATGTAACCAAACAAGATCTCCAGGTGCAAACACAACATGTTTTCTACCCTTATCTCCAGCAAGTTTATATTTAGCATTCATGCGCTCAATGTTTTCCTTAGTTAACTCATGCATTTTTAAAATCAATTCAGCACGTTGTTTAGCATCAAAATTAACCTTCTCCGAAGATGGAAGAGGCAACAAATCAATAGGTGCACGAGGTAGGAAACCATACACAACTTCAAAAGGGCACATCTTAGTAGTAGAATGCAATGAACGATTATAAGCAAATTCAATATGAGGCAAGCATTCCTCCCACATTTTCTTATTATTCTTCAAAACAGCTCGTGCACGCCAACTAAATTACCAGGTACTTTCGTTTCTTGGTAATGATTCTAATGTTCATGAGAATATGATGCTGCCTAAATTGGATACATTTGTTTTGCTTACAAATGAAGGGCCTAGCTTGGAGAAGGATGAACATTGGAGCAAGAACAAGCATGGAGATGATGGCATGCGCAAGGGAAACAAGAACGGAGTTACAAGTGATGATTTCAGGACTTTGAAGCCACCATAATGGGTGCATGAAGCCTTGGACGAAATATACAAGATGCCACTTCATAAATTTCGTCCCGAGGCTATTTTAGGTGCTGCGTCACCTTATTATTGGGCCAGGCCCATGTAATTTCGAAATACATAAGTATAGGCTATTTTTAGAGTCCGTATGTGTGGGGAAACAAGAGATAGGGTTGATTTCGGACCCCTCCACCTAGGGCCACGAAATTCCCCCCCTCTTCCTCCATATATACAGCCCTTAGGGCATCGTTTAGACTTTGGGTTTTGTTTAGATTAAAAGTTCGCCATAGCTGCAACTTCGCGTACTTCGTTTGTGTTCAACGACCAGACAAAGACGTCACAGAACCCCACCTTGATCAATAAAGCTTTCATCTTATATTCGCAATATCCAGATTGCAATCTCAGTTTCTTGCTTGTTCTTCGTTTGCTCGCAGGAAACAGACCCTCGTGGTCAGGTTGATCGTGCTCCGGCGTGGTCAATAACCTCTCGGAGTTTGTCTAGTAGGTTGTGCACAAGTTTGCGTATCCGCCTATTTTGCAATCGTGCTAGCGTCTCTCTGTATTGTGCAACAAGAGCATTTCGTGGTTTCCACATTTTGGCTCAATTTTGGATTGCACAATCCCATTTATCTATTTGCGTGTGTGTTTCCGTGTACCCATACTTGCTTGGTCTACTTGTTGGATTTGCAAATTTGTGAATCTTTTCCAAAATTATTGAATCTCACTTACTATTGCATCAAATTTTGTGCCACCATCCTAACCAAGCTTCACCATAAGCTTTTACGTGTGTAGGTGTGAGAACCGATAAGAATTGGTACCAACAGTGCTATTTCATTGTCCGCATTGGAGTGAACTTGATTCATCTTCAACTTCGGTCAAGGTACATTTGGTACACGTTATTTTCCTTCTACCACTTACATTTTACTTGGTATGATGGATAGGCCAAGTTCTTCTACCACTCCACCTCTCATCGAGAACGACGATGACATGTCCTCATTCGTCACCAAGAACCACCTATTTGGAGCTCAAAAGGCATTGCACCAAGAGCAACAAGCAATGAGGGACTACTTCGAAAAAAATTCGACGCTCAAAAGCAAGAGAATGATGCAAGAATGGATGAGATCCGCGCCTTCATGAGGAACCGGCGTCCTTCCACTTCTTTATCCTCAAGACGGAGCCGCTCAAGTTGACACTCCGACGACACCTTCTCCGACACAAGTACACCATCATCGAACACTCTTTGGCGAGCTGCGCGTCAAGACCGGCATGCATCTTGGAACCCGCTACATGACAAGCATTCACAAGAACAAGTCGACGAGCAAATCCCTCGTCCTCAATCAAACCAAGTCATTTTTGCTCAAGCTCAAGAAAGGCAACGACTAAGGCGCCAAGAAGAAGAACGAGCACGTTTACACCAAGAGGAACAAGACGCCGAGGCTCAACGTCTTCAACAACAACAACGTGAAGTGCAATCTCTTGAGGCGCAACGTGCCCTTCGAGATTCAAGCCGAGCCATTGCCAACCACAATCATGAGCGGCGCAATCAAGAGGAAGCCCTTCGAGAAGAAATCGAAGAGAGGAACTACCAACCGCGTGTGCAACGTCAAGCTCCACAAGGTCCTCCACAAGCTTGTCAAGCTCCACCTCAACCTCAAGTTCAACAAGAGCAAGTTGATCATGGACTTCCCCCGCGCCAAGAGCAACATGAGGATGACTATCCTCCACGTCAAGGACGTCACCATCACCATCGCCAACAACACAATGAAGAGCAAAGCTATGGCAAGCTCAAGTTCACAATGCCCAAGTTCAATGGAAGCAATGATCCGGAAGAGTACCTCTCATGGGCATTGAAGGTCGACAAAATTTTCCGCTTGCACAACTATGAGGAAGAGAAGAAGATCGCTATGGCATCACTTGAGTTCCAAGATTATGTGCTCATATGGTGGGAACAAGTACTTGAACGCCGTCAAGCAAGAGGTGAACCACCAATCACCACTTGGGCTCAAATGAAGGATGTCATGCGAGCACGTTTTGTGCCAACCTACTACAACCGCGATCTCTTCAAGAAGCTACAACTCCTCAAGCAAGGAACAAAGAGTGTTGAAGAATACTACAAGGAAATGGAGATAGCCATGATTCGAGCCAATGTCACGGAAGATGATGAGCAAACAATGGCACGTTTCTTGAAAGGACTCAATCATCCCATCAAGAAGATTGCCGACTTCCAACCCTACTCCAACCTCATTGAGCTCGTACATCAAGCAACCAAGGCGGAACGTCAAAGTGCAAGATGACTTCAAGTACGCCAAGTACTCATCCAAGACCTACGGCTTCTCCAACATCCAAGCTTCAACGACTCCTTCAACATCTACATCAACCAAACCCTGTCCAAGCAAGGACGACAAGTCAAGATACAAGAAAACTTCGGCAAGTTCAAGTCGCCTTCCTCCTACTACAAGCAACTTCAAGCCGCGTGCGTCATCATCCACTCCAACCAATGAGACCGTCAAAACAAGCTCCTTCAAGTGTTTCACTTGCGGCGGCCGAGGCCACAAGTCCTTCCAATGCACGAACAAGCGCACCATGATCCTCAACGACGACGGCACATATGACTCAATGAGGAAGAGGAGATGGAAGCCATTGAGCAAGTGGGCATGCACCGGCGCGTGAACGAGGATGAAGATGATCAAGTCTTTTGTGATAAGGATTCGAGACCCGCTCTCGTTGTCTCCAAAGTCTTGACACTTCAACATCAACAAGAAGAAGACCAACGATGCCACATCTTCCACACTAAGGTCGGCATTAATGGAAGGTCCGTCAAGGTCATTATCGATGGAGGTAGTTGCCACAACTTGGCAAGTGAAGAACTATGTTCCAAGCTTCAATTGGTCAAGAGGAAGCACCCGCGCCCCTACATGGTTCAATGGCTAAGTGACTCCGGCACTATACGAGTCGACCATACGGTCCAAGTCTCCTTCAAAATTGGTGCTTATGCAGACACTTTGGAGTGTGATGTGGTCCCAATGACCGTTTGCCACCTCCTTCTTGGTCGACCATGGCAATTCGACCGTGGTGTCATCCATAATGGGCGTACCAATCACTATAGCTTCAAAATGAAAGGAAAGGAATATGTGCTACGACCTATGTCTCCTAGTCAAGTGATAGCCGACAAGCAAGCCACCAATCATGGAAAGACGAGTGAAAAAGTGACACACCCAAACTTGAGTGAGAGCCACAAGCCAAATTTGAGCGCCCCTTTGCCTAGAGAGAAAAACCTCATCCTATTTGCCACAAAAAGAGAGATAAGAGAAGTGTGTGAGAACCCATCGAGTGTGATGCACTTCGTCCTTGTGTGCAAATATGGAGAGCCAACAACTAACACCTCTCACGAGCTACCTTTAGTGTTTCAATCTCTTTTGTAGGAATTCAAAGATGTTTTCCCCGATGAGCTACCTCCGGGTCTACCTCCACTACAAGGCATTGAGCATCGAATCGACCTCATCCCCGGAGCGAGACTTCCAAACAAAGCTCCATACCGTGTCAATCCCAAAGAAACCAAGGAGATTCAGCGGCAAGTACAACAACTCATCGACAACGGTCATGTACGTGAAAGCTTAAGCCCATGTGCCGTTCCCGTTATACTTGTGCCTAAACCCGATGGAAGTTTCCGCTTGTGTTCCGATTGTAGACCCATAAATGCCATTACCGTTCGATATAGGCATCCCATTCCTCGCTTAGATGATATGCTTGATGAACTTAGTGGAGCCAACTTTTTCTCAAAAATTGATCTTAAAAGTGGCTATTATCAAATCCGCATTCAAGAAGGTGATGAATGGAAAACTGCTTTCAAAACAAAATTTGGCTTATATGAGTGGTTAGTGATGCCTGTGGGTTTGTCGGAAGCACCAGGAACTTCCGTGCGTCTTATGCATCATGTGCTTAGACCTTACATTGGAGTCTTCGTTGTGGTTTACTTTGATGATATCCTTGTGTTTAGCAAAACCATGAAAGAGCACATTAATCATGTTAAATCTGTGTTGCAAACCCTCCGCAAGGAAAGCCTTTATGCGAACTTGAAAAAATGCACTTTTGGCGTTGACAAAGTGATTTTCTTGGGTTTTGTTGTCTCTTCCAAGGGTGTCCATGTTGATGAAACTAAGATTAAAGCAATTAAAACTTGGCCCCAACCCACCAATTTGCAACAAGTGCGTAGCTTTCTTGGTCTTGCAGGATTTTATCGCCGCTTTGTGAAAAACTTTAGCACAATTGCTGCTCCTTTACATGCTCTGAGTAAGAAGAATGCACCTTTTGTTTGGGGATCTTTGCAATCCACCTCTTTTGATGAGCTCAAGTCTTTACTTACTCATGCTCTGATTCTTGCTTTGCCCAACTTTGAGAAAACTTTTGAGGTTCATTGTGATGCAGGTGGTACCGGAATTGGCGGAGTTTTGATGCAAGAAAAACGAGCCATTGCTTATTTTAGTGAAAAACTCTCCGGTGCTCAACTTAACTATCCCATCTATGACAAAGAATTATATGCCTTAGTACGTTTGCTACATGTTTGGGAACATTATCTTAGACCTCATGAATTTGTCATCCATATCGATCATGAAACGCTTAAGTACTTAAAAGGTAAAACTATGTTGAACAAGCGTCATGCCAAATGGAGTGAATTTATTGAATCTTTCCCATATGTGATCAAGTACATTAAGGGTAAAGAAAATGTTGTTGCGGATGCACTTTCACGCATATGCACACTTGTCACTCAACTTGAGTTGAATGTTATTGGTTTTGAGCATATAAAAGACTTGTATGAGCATGATCCTTCTTCTGCTACTCCTTATGCTAAGTGTTTGACGCACATGTCTTGGGAATGATACTACATAAATCATGATTATCTTATGAGAGCTAACAAACTTTGCATTCCCGAGTCTTCTCTTTGTTTGCTCCTTTTGCAAGAGGCTCATGGAGGCGGACTAATGGGACACTTTGGACGTGACAAGACTTTCGCCACGCTCTCCAAGAACTACTTTTGGCCCAAGATGTTTCGTGATGTCTCACGCTTCACCAACCGTTGCTCTACATGTCGCAAAGATAAGTCAAAAGCTCAATCACATGGTCTTTACATGCCCCTTCCTATTCCTTATCAACCTTGGGAAGACATTAGCATGGATTTTGTACTTGGTTTGCCTAGAACTCAAAATGGCAAGGATTCCGTCTTTGTTGTTGTGGACCGATTTTTTAAGATGGCACATTTCATTCCTTGCAACAAGATATATGATGCTTCACATATTGCCAATCTTTTTTGTAGGGAAATCTTGCGACTTCATGGAGTGCCAAAGACGATTGTCTCGGACCGCGACGTCAAGTTCTTGAGTTACTTTTGGAAGACCCTATGCGCCAAGCTTGGAATCAAGCTATTGTTCTCTTCGGCATACCATCCTCAAACCGACGGCCAAACGGAGGTGACGAACCGTACACTGTCCACTCTACTTCGCGTGTTGATCAAGAAGAACATCAAGGAATGGGAGGCGTGTCTACCCATCACCGAGTACGCCTACAACCGTGCAAGACATTCCACGACCGGCAAGTCCCCCTTCGAGGTCGTCTACGGTTTCAACCCGTTGTCCCCATTGGACATTCTACCTCTTCCTCTACAAGAGCGCACCAACCTCGACGCAAGTGCACGTGCAAGCTACATCAAGAAGATGCATGAAGATACAAGGCACACCATCGAACGCCAAGTACAACGACTAGCGACCAAGCTCAACATCAACAAGCAACCCATGGTATTCAACATTGGTGATCTAGTGTGGCTACACGTTCGCAAGGACCGCTTCCCCAATGAACAAAAATCCAAGCTTCTCCCTCGTGCCGATAGACCTTTCAAGGTTCTACCACGCTACAACGACAACGCCTACAAGATCGACCTACCACGAGGCAAGTACAATGTGAGCGACATCTTCAACGTCAAGGACCTCGCACCTTTCCATGGAGATGCACCTTAGAGGTCGGATCTCTCCCAAGGGGGGGGGGAGATAATGCGGAGCATCCCTCACTCATCCCAATGGACGTGCCTACATCTCCCTCAACACCACTTGGACCCATGACACGAGCCCGAGCTAAGGCTATCGAAGATAAGGTGAACTCGCGCCTCTCCGAACTCCCTCTTCCTACTCACGAGACATGGCTACTACCTCATTCGGATACTCTATGTGTAATCAGGTACATGGAGGTGAGCCAAGGATCAACTACTTGCAAGAGCCAAGACGGCGAGGACCCCAAGCATGTTGAAGAAGAAGAATAGATGTTGCTAAAGCTACAGGCATCGGACGTCCGACCAAGCCCGGACGTCCGACGACTCCCAGGCCACGGACAATCGACGCCCTCCGGACGTCCGGCAGCTGGGCACCCAAACCGAAACTACGGACGACCGAAACCACCGGACGTCCGACCGATGCACGTCTAAACCTAATCTACGGACGACCGACGACTTCCGGACGTTCGGACCGTCACGAAGCTCCGGACGACCGACCCCCTCCGGACGTCCGTCGCGCCCATGACACAGCTGATTCTACAGACGCCCGAGCCCGTCCGGACGTCCGGACCGTCCCGAGCCTCCGGACGTCCGACGCCTTCCGGACGACCGACACCTGAGTAACCGCACCTGCGGGCGGGAGCCCTTGTATCCCTTCGCTTTGACTTCCATTTGCACTAAGACTATAAATAGGACGCCCCCACCTCCTAGGGAGGGTTAACATAGGTTTAGCTCATATTTTGTGTGAGAGCCTTGCTCATCCACTTGTCTACTTCTCCTCGGAGCTCAGGACCTCTTCGAAGAAGATCCCCCAAGCGGATTCAAGACCCCTTTCTAGGGAAGACCATCAAGACCTCCGTACGGAGAAGAACTGTTCCTTTGTATCCTTACCTTGGTTGATTGTGGATCATATGTCACTCTATGTTGTCGGTGATCTAGCACTCGTGTGATTGATTCTATGTCGGTTTAGTGATTCTCTCTCTCGTTTTCCCCGTGTTTCCCCTTTGTGCTTCCGCGTGTTCTTCATGATTCCCCGTAGGATCCACTCCAAACGTGAAAGGTCATCCACATAGGGTTCCACCCTACATCAGAGCGTAGGGGGCATATGACTCTGATTGGCAAAGAGCTGGCAACCGACACAGTGTTGGACAAGGTCCTGTGCGTCTGCTCGGGCTGTCGGCCAATAAAATCCTGTACGGAAGGCTTTGCTGACTAGTGCTCGAGCCACGGCGTGGTGCCCGCCCAGTCCGGCGTGGATTTCAGCCAAGAGCTGCCGCCCTTCCTCTTCAGAGATGCACCTTTGGAGCACTCCGGTGGCACTTTTCTTATAGAGTTCTCCTTCATGGACTTTGTAAGCTTTAGAATGCCGCACGATGCAACGTGCTTCATTTTAATCCTCGGCGAGCTCCTGCCTATTTAGGTAGGCCAAGAAAGGCTCAGTCCATGAGGCGATTACAGCCATAATTTCGTGGGCCGAAGGTGTTATTTCGGTGGTGGAGCCTCCGATTATGTCTGATGGTTCGGAATCTGGGGGTGTATTCGGATCCATGCTAGTGCTGCCAGACTCCCCTTCCCATACCATGGATGGCTTGAACAGCCTTTCCAGGAATATGTTAGGTGGGACAGGGTCACGTTTGGCGCCGATGCGGGCGAGAATATCCGCCGCTTGATTGTTTTCTCGAGCCACATGGTGAAATGCGAGCCCCTCGAACCGAGCTGACATTTTGAGGACGGCATTACGGTAGGCCACCATTTTCAGACTCTTGGCATCAAAGTCTCCGTTTATTTGTTGATGAGGACATGACTACCTTGGATATGACCACAAATATTGCATATATGCATATTTGTCAGGTGATTTCTAGTGCAAACTATTCAATAATCTATTTATGTTATCCAGAACAAAAATACTTCACACACTTTTGTGTTTTGTCTAATTGCAGGTGTATGGGACATTTGTACAATCCACATATGAAGATAAGGAAGAAATAGATGTTTATTTGCTGTCCAAAAAGTTCTCTCACGTCACTTTTGGCCCAAGAGAAGATAGAGTCCAAGTCTCTCACGTTCTGGATTCAGATTCGGACTGCACAGACATACCTGACTCAAAACGCACACAAGTTTTTCATACGGACTCCGAATGGGGTGATTCTTTTTTTGTTGGAAACTAGATTTCGTGCACTTTCCAACCCAATTGGAATCACCTCCAAATTCGTCCGGAGCATTGAGTTGTGGACGAAACAATCTGATGCTGCAGCAGAATCCGAGTCAAACTACAAGTCCAAAGGTGTTACATCACCTCCACTTGGGCCCATTGGCCTTGTACGACCTAGATTTAGTTTTAGGCTGCCTTGGGACGTCCTCCCACCTCCTTGGCCGCCACCCCTTGCTCCTATATAAGTAGATCCATCTAGTAGCTTTTCCTTGGGATTTGTTTAGTTAAAAGTTAGCCATTGCAACTTCGTGTACTTCGTTTGTGTCCAACGACCAGACCAAGACTGCTTCCGGATCCCCACCATTATCAATACCTCATATATATTTGCGATATTCAGATTGCTTTATCATATTCTTGCTCGTTCTTCGATTGCTTGCAGGAATAGACCTTCGTGGTCAGGCTGACCGTGCTTCCAGCATCGTCAGTAACCTTAGGAGATTGGTTTAGCGGTTGCTAAGGCGCAATGTCGTGCACGTTTGTAGTCGGATCGTCAAAGTCGTCTCCACCAAATCGATAGTTATCATCTCATCGAAAGATCGGGACCCTCGCCTCTATCAAGTGGTATCAGTTTTCAGGTTGCTCGGTGAGAATTTCCAGTTTTCCTAGATTAGATTTATTTTCTTACCTATTGTCCAATAAAAAGCCACAAAAAAGAGTTAGATCTATTCATCCTTGGTCCAAGCCAGTCTGAGCCTTTGCAATTTTCTTTTCATTGCTTGCATAGTTGAATTATCGGTTGCATCGTCGTGTCGAGTTGCTGGTCTTAGTGTCTAGGTCGTTTAGAGTTTCGAGTTCTGTTCACATTAGTCATGTCGCCGCTGCAGCGTTATGCCTTCCGCTGTCCACCACCCATCCATCAATTTCCTCCACGTGCTTCCCACCGTTCATTGTCATATCATAGTTGAGGTCACTCACATCTTCGCCTGATCGAATCTGCATCTTATCTAGTTTGTCTTGGAAAGAGGGAGAAAAAGAAGATAAAGAAAAAAAAAGAGAGAAAGAAGGAAAGAAAAAAAAAGAAAAAGAGGGAGAAGAAAAAGAAAAAAAATTGGATCTATCTAGAATCAATCTCGTACCTGAATTCGGATTGGAATCTGTTTTGTGCACTGTTCAGTAAAACAGCTTGGCTATTGTTTCACATCATTATCTTTACTGCCGTTGTGATCTTCACTTATATCTTGCTGTCCAGAGCTACTTTGTATCCTTCATTGATGCTGGTTGTGCTACGACGTGACCTCATTAGTGTTCTAGGCTCGCGTCTCTAGTTCGGTCTAGCCTAGGACCAGCACAGTACCGTCGTTGAGCGTTTATTCAACATTGCATCTTTGAATTGATTATTGCTAATCTTTTGCTACCATATATAGCCAACCCAGCTCCACATATTTCTACACCGTGTATACGTACGCTCCCCTGGCAATCGCTTTACTCAATATTCGGAGTTACTTGACACCGCTGGTTGCCGATCACCGCCTGCTGCATGGTAAGAACGTGTAAGACATTGATATTTGCTTTACTGTGAGCGTTTTACCACCACATCCTAGTAGTTATAGGAACATTATTTTTGGGTTTTGTTTCTTGTTCTACTAATCATGATAGGATCCAGAGTCAATTCATGGGCTTCGTCGATCGCGGGAGACGTGCCACCACCTTTGCAAATACCACAACCGTCACGAGAGGTGCACAAACATCCAAATGCACATGATCAGGTTAATGTATCTATACCACCATTTAATGGCCGTTTTAAACCTGCTTTATATATTGAATGGGAGTTCGACATAAAAAATATATTTGCTTCCCATAATTTCGATGAACATAAAAAGGTTAAGGTTGCGGTTGGTTCTTTCACTGGTTATGCTTTGGTTTGGTGGAGTGAATATTGTCGGTTACACCCTGATTATATACCTACTACTTGGGATGATTTGAAACTTGCCATGCGACATACTTTCGTCCCTGCTTATTATACTCGTGACATGATTAAGAAGTTGCAACACTTAAAACAAGGTAGTGAAACTGTAACAAAATATTATGATGATTTACAAACTACCTTGTTGCATTCCTCTTTAGAAGATAGTGAAGATGATTTTATGGATAGATTTTGGGGAGGATTAAACCGTGATATTCAAGAGATACTAATTCATGAAGAGTGTTATCCTATGGACCATTTGTTTCATCTTGCTTGCAAAGCTGAACAGGAAATAAAACGACGTGTTGGCCACGAGGAGAACAAGCGCACGGTGCACATTCCAAGAGTTGATATGATTGTTCCTTCAACTACTAGGCATACTATGACAACCACATCCGTTGTTGTCAGGACTACATCACCTCCACCATGTGACACATCGCCCCCGAGAGTGGCTACATTATCTGAGTTGATCATAAGAGGTAATGACAAAGGTACTGATCTTCCATCTCTACATGAGAATGATGAATGCCTTGGCAATTTGAATGCACCATCTGATGAGCTACCCACTACTTTGATCACACCACCTATTTTAGAGGACTACGTTGATAATTTGACTTTGCGATGTGATCAAACAACTGAAATACCAACAATTTTGAGTGCACCAATTGAATTAACTATTGATGCAAAAGAACCAATGTTTAATCATTTTGATATGACCTCTAATCTTGGTGATGATTATGTGTTGAATGACTTATTGCATGTTTGCTTATTTAAGCATGTTGTAGCATGTAAATTTGATGCAAGTAAGGTTTATTCACCAATGTTGGGATGGTTTAATGATGAACATTGTCAATCTTTTGAAATGAATAAGAGCTTCACTTATATGTGCAAACTGAGTTGCAATATTTTCATGCCTTCTACTTCTTGTGCTAATTTTTTTGCTTTAGATTTTATGAACTATGCAAGTTACTCATCTATTCATGTGTCATATATGCAAAAATCAAGGGAAGTAAAAATGGATGACATATACATATACAACATGTACACCTTGTCTCTTTTGTTAGCCACATTTCAGATTAAGCAACGCCGAGGACGGCTTTATTTTCAAGAAGGGGAGGATGATGAGGACATGACTACCTTGGATATGACCACAAATATTGCATATATGCATATTTGTGAGGTGATTTCTAGTGCAAACTATTCAATAATCTATTTATGTTATCCAGAACAAAAATACTTCACACACTTTTGTGTTTTGTCTAATTGCAGGTGTATGGGACATTTGTACAATCCACATATGAAGATAAGGAAGAAAGAGATGTTTATTTGCTGTCCAAAAAGTTCTCTCACGTCACTTTTGGCCCAAGAGAAGATAGAGTCCAAGTCTCTCACGTTCTGGATTCAGATTCGGACTGCACAGACATACCTGACTCAAAACGCACACAAGTTTTTCATACGGACTCCAAATTGGGTGATTATTTTTTTGTTGGAAACTAGATTTCGTGCACTTTCCAACCCAGTTGGAATCACCTCCAAATTCGTCCGGAGCGTTGAGTTGTGGACGAAACAATCTGATGCTGCAGCAGAATCCGAGTCAAACTACAAGTCCAAAGGTGTTACATCACCTCCACTTGGGCCCATTGGCCTTGTACGACCTAGATTTAGTTTTAGGCTGCCTTGGGACGTCCTCCCACCTCCTTGGCCGCCACCCCTTGCTCCTATATAAGTAGATCCATCTAGTAGCTTTTCCTTGGGATTTGTTTAGTTAAAAGTTAGCCATTGCAACTTCGTGTACTTCGTTTGTGTCCAACGACCAGACCAAGACTGCTTCCGGATCCCCACCATTATCAATACTTCATATATATTTGCGATATTCAGATTGCTTTATCATATTCTTGCTCGTTCTTCGATTGCTTGCAGGAATAGACCTTCGTGGTCAGGCTGACCGTGCTTCCAGCATCGTCAGTAACCTCAGGAGATTGGTTTAGCGGTTGCTAAGGCGCAACGTCGTGCGCGTTTGTAGTCGGATCGTCAAAGTCGTCTCCACCAAATCGATAGTTATCATCTCATTGAAAGATCGGGACCCTCGCCTCTATCATTTGTGATATTGCGAGGTTTGAATCCCCGCGCACCTCCAGGTGTTGGATGCCCATAGAGACAGCCATCCGAAGACCATGCAACAGAGCCTCGTATTCGGCTGCATTGTTGGAGTCTGTGTATAATATTTTGAGTATGTATTGGACCGTGTCTCCGGTGGGAGATGTCAGGACTACACCTGCTCCCAATCCAGCCAGCATTTTAGAGCCGTTGAAGTGCATGATCCAGTTAGAGTATGCGCCGTACTCTTTAGGGAGTTCGGCTTCTGTCCATTCGGCGACAAAGTCAGCCAGTACTTGCGACTTGATGGCCCGTCGTGGCTTGTATGTTATGTCGAATGGAAGGAGCTCGATGGCCCATTTAGCAATCCGACCCATTGATAGAGGCAAAGGTGTCCCGTCTTTCGATGAGATGGTGGATTTCGCTTTGGTGGAAGTCGACTTTGACGATCCGACTACGAACGTGCGAGGACGTCGCGCCTTAGCAATCGCTAAACCAACTCCGAGAGGTTATTGACCACGCCGGAGCACGATCAACCTGACCACGAGGGTCTGTTTCCTGCGAGCAAATGAAGAACAAGCAAGAAACTAAGATTGCAATCTGGATATTGCGAATATAAGATGAAAGCTTTATTGATCAAGGTGGGGTTCTGTGACGCCTTTGTCTGGTCGTTGAACACAAACGAAGTACGCGAAGTTGCAGCTATGGCGAACTTTTAATCTAAACAAAACCCAAAGTCTAAACGATGCCCTAAGGGCTGTATATATGGAGAAAGAGGGGGGAATTTCGTGGCCCTTGGTGGAGGAGTCCGAAATCAACCCTATCTCTTGTTTCCCCACACATACGGACTCTAAAAATAGCCTATACTTATGTATTTCGAAATTACATGGGCCTGGCCCAATAATAAGGTGACGCAGCACCTAAAATAGCCTCGGGACGAAATTTATGAAGTGGCATCTTGTATATTTCGTCCAAGGCTTCATGCACCCATTATGGTGGCTTCAAAGTCCTGAAATCATCACTTGTAACTCCGTTCTTGTTCCCCTTGCGCATGCCATCATCTCCATGCTTGTTCTTGCTCCAATGTTCATCCTTCTCCAAGCTAGGCCCTTCATTTGTAAGCAAAACAAATGTATCCAATATAGGCAGCATCATATTCTCATGAACATTAGAATCATTACCAAGAAACGAAAGTACCTGGTAATTTAGTTGGCGTGCACGAGCTCTAGTAATTGGTCCAGTATGTATAGCAGCAGGGGCTGTGGGTGTAACAATTGTATTGATGTCCTCATCATCCTCCCCTTCTTGAAATGAAGTCGTCCTCGACGGAAGTTCATCTTCCCCACCCAAATAAGGCTTCAAATCTGCAATGTTAAAAGTGGGACTAACCCCAAAATCTGCAGGCAGCTCAAGTTTATATGCATTATCATTTATTTTCTCTAACACCTTAAAGGGACCATCAGCACGTGGCATTAGCTTTGATTTGCGCAAATCAGGAAATCTATCCTTACGCAAATGTAACCAAACAAGATCTCCAGGTGCAAACACAACATGTTTTCTACCCTTATCTCCAGCAAGTTTATATTTAGCATTCATACGCTCAATGTTTTCCTTAGTTAACTCATGCATTTTTAAAATCAATTCAGCACGTTGTTTAGCACAGCATAGCTTCATTCTCCTCAACAATACCACATCTAATCATGCCAGTTTGTAATTCCTGATAATATTCTTCTACAGAATTTTTCCCTTGTCTTAAACGCTGCAATTTTTGAAGCAATTCACGTTGATAATATGGTGGAACCCAACGCGTACGCATAGCAGTTTTCAAAGCAGCCCAAGTAGTTGGAATAGGATATAATCTACAATGTTCAGACCACCATACACATGCAAAACTAGTGAAAGCACAAACAGCAGCAGCAACTCGTCTCTCCTCAGGATATTGTAAACATGTAAATCGTTGTTCAGTTTCTAACTCCCAAGTAAGATATATATCAGGAACATATCTACCCTCAAATGGTGGAATATTCAATTTCAGTTTAGGAATATGGACATCATCTCGTACCTGAGGTGGTGGTGAAGGCCTACCATTACGAATATATACCTGAGGTCGACCTGCTGGTGGTGGTACAGGTGGCTGCACGTAGTGTTGATTTTGATCAACCTCATCCTCATAATCTCCCACATAATCATCCTCCTCCGCATCAGCAGCAGGAGCCACAGAAGTATCAACAGCAACACCAACAGTTTGGCCAAACGCAAGAGGAACACGGCTTGCTCGGCGGAGGTCTGCTTCGCGACGTGGAGGTAGTCGTTGTTGTTGTTGTTGGAGAGGTGCGTTAGGTGCAGCGGGTGGTGGTGGTGGAAGACACGCGAGCAATTCATTAAACTTGTTATCGAGCTTTGTTTCGAACGTCTTCTCAAGGCCAGTGATCTTCTCCATGGCCTCTTCAAAATTGTTCAGCACATCTTGCACCTGTTCAGTCATCATTTGCTGAAACTTATCATGAAGCTCCTTGTTCGATAAATTCTCCCAGTCAATCTCGTCGGCTTGTGATCCTGGCATGGTTAGCAGCAATAGAAACACACAAGAATATGATCCTACAGACTACGAACAAGTGGTGGTGGTGGGTGTCACAAATCCGTCAAGCAAATCTCAAATTCTTACCCGTTCTTACCCAGCAGCAGGCGGTGATCGGCAACCGTTGTAGTCAAAAACTCTCAAAGCTTGGATAGAGCGATTACCAGGGAGAGTCAAACGCACGACGTAGATGTATGTGGAGCTGGGAAGGCTTATAATATGGTAGCAAAAAGGGTCAGCAATAATCAATTCAGAGATGCAAAGTTGAATAAACGCTCAACGACGGTACTGTGCTGGTCCTAGGCTAGACTGTGCTAGAGACGCGAGCCTAGAACACTAACAAAATCACGGCGCGGCACGTAAACAAGGGAAAAGCACACTCTGAATTTTTTTTTTCGCTCTTTTTTTTTTTTGCGCTCTTTTTTTTTTGCGCTGCTTTTTTTTTTTGCGAAAAATCACTATAATGGCGAGTGTCTCAAAACTCTTCCTAGCTCAAACTGACAGGATGGGCACGAAATTTTTTTTCGACCACTTTTTTTTTTCGGCTGCCCGGACCCAAAAACTGGAAACGGGTCAAAAAAAACTTCCTATAATGGCACCTGTCTCAAAACACTCAGAAACACCTAAAAATAGGATAGCCAGAAATTTTTTCGAAAAATGCGTTTTCGAAAGTTTTTGGGCCTAAACGGAGCGTGGCTACCCGACTCTTTTTTTTTTCCTAAACCTACTCCGGCAAGGAAACACGAATCGGAAACTAGATGGATCTCGAAAACAACCCTAATAAGCAAGGAACTCGGATTGGTGGTGGATATATGGTGGTGGTATATGGCAGCGGTGGTGGTAGCGGTGGTAGTATATGGATATGGATCGGTGGTGGTATATGGACACGGATTGGTGGTGGTATATGGATACGGATTCGGTGCGATGGTGGTAGATGGCAGGGGCGATGATGATGGTGCGGCGGCGGCGTGACAACTTATGACCAGAACTCGAAACTCTAAAAGACTAGACTCTAAGACCAGCAACTAGACACGACGATGCAACCGCAAATTCAACAAAGCAAAACCCTAAAAAGATTATGCAAGGCTCAGATTGGTTCGGATATGATGAACTAACCCTAATTTTTTTTTGTGGCTTTTTCGTGGATTATAGGTATGAAGAGCAGACTCGATCTAAACTACTAAAAAACTGTAAAATCTCACCGAGCAACCTGGAAATCTGATACCACTTGATAGAGGCAAAGGTGTCCCGTCTTTCGATGAGATGGTGGATTTCGCTTTGGTGGAAGTCGACTTTGACGATCCGACTACGAACGTGCGAGGACGTCGCGCCTTAGCAATCGCTAAACCAACTCCGAGAGGTTATTGACCACACCGGAGCACGATCAACCTGACCACGAGGGTCTGTTTCCTGCGAGCAAACGAAGAACAAGCAAGAAACTAAGATTGCAATCTGGATATTGCGAATATAAGATGAAAGCTTTATTGATCAAGGTGGGGTTCTGTGACGCCTTTGTCTGGTCGTTGAACACAAACGAAGTACGCGAAGTTGCAGCTATGGCGAACTTTTAATCTAAACAAAACCCAAAGTCTAAACGATGCCCTAAGGGCTGTATATATGGAGGAAGAGGGGGGAATTTCGTGGCCCTTGGTGGAGGGGTCCGAAATCAACCCTATCCCTTGTTTCCCCACACATACGGACTCTAAAAATAGCCTATACTTATGTATTTCGAAATTACATGGGCCTGGCCCAATAATAAGGTGACGCAGCACCTAAAATAGCCTCGGGACGAAATTTATGAAGTGGCATCTTGTATATTTCGTCCAAGGCTTCATGCACCCATTATGGTGGCTTCAAAGTCCTGAAATCATCACTTGTAACTCCGTTCTTGTTTCCCTTGCGCATGCCATCATCTCCATGCTTGTTCTTGCTCCAATGTTCATCCTTCTCCAAGCTAGGCCCTTCATTTGTAAGCAAAACAAATGTATCCAATTTAGGCAGCATCATATTCTCATGAACATTAGAATCATTACAAAGAAACGAAAGTACCTGGTAATTTAGTTGGCGTGCACGAGCTCTAGTAATTGGTCCAGTATGTATAGCAGCAGGGCCTGTGGGTGTAACAATTATATTGATGTCCTCATCATCCTCCCCTTCTTGAAATGAAGTCGTCCTCGACGAAAGTTCATCTTCCTCACCCAAATAAGGCTTCAAATCTGCAATGTTAAAAGTGGGACTAACCCCAAAATCTGCAGGCAGCTCAAGTTTATATGCATTATCATTTATTTTCTCTAACACCTTAAAGGGACCATCAGCACGTGGCATTAGCTTTGATTTGCGCAAATCAGGAAATCTATCCTTACGCAAATGTAACCAAACAAGATCTCCAGGTGCAAACACAACATGTTTTCTACCCTTATCTCCAACAAGTTTATATTTAGCATTCATACGCTCAATGTTTTCCTTAGTTAACTCATGCATTTTTAAAATCAATTCAGCACGTTGTTTAGCATCAAAATTAACCTTCTCCGAAGATGGAAGAGGCAACAAATCAATAGGTGCACGAGGTAGGAAACCATACACAACTTCAAAAGGGCACATCTTAGTAGTAGAATGCAATGAACGATTATAAGCAAATTCAATATGAGGCAAGCATTCCTCCCACATTTTCTTATTATTCTTCAAAACAGCCCTAAGCATAGTAGACAACGTTCTATTGACTACTTCAGTTTGTCCATCAGTTTGGGGGTGACAAGTAGTACTAAAAAGCAGTTTAGTCCCCGACTTAGCCCATAAACATCTCCAAAAGTGGCTAAGAAATTTAGTATCACGATCTGAAACAATAGTATTTGGCACACCATGCAAGTGAATAATTTCACGAAAGAACAAATCAGCAACATTAACAGCATCATCGCTTTTATGACATGGTATAAAGTGTGCCATTTTCGAGAATCTATCCACGACAACAAATATGCTATCCCTCCCCTTCTTTGTTCGAGGTAAACCTAAAACAAAGTCCATAGATATAACCTCCCAAGGAACACTAGGTACAGGCAAAGGCATATATAAACCATGAGGATTGAGTCGTGACTTAGCTTTTTGACATGTAGTGCATCGAGCAATAAAACGCTCAACATCCCGTCTCATCTTTGGCCAAAAGAAATGTGTAGCAAGTACGTCCTCCGTCTTCTTCACGCCAAAGTGTCCCATTAATCCTCCTCCATGCGCCTCCTGCAACAACAAAAGACGAACGGAGCTAGCTGGAATGCATAGCTTGTTAGCACGAAACACAAATCCATCGTTAACGACAAACTTGTTCCACATTCTTCCTTCTTTACAATTCTGCATTACATCTTTAAAATCAGCATCATGCACATATTGATCTTTGATGGTCTCCAAACCAAATATTCTGAAGTCAAGTTGTGAAAGCATAGTATAGCGACGAGACAATGCATCAGCAATAACATTTTCCTCTTGCGTTTGGCCAAACTGTTGGTGCTGCTGTTGATACTTCTGTGGCTCCTGCTGCTGATGCGGAGGAGGATGATTATGTGGGAGATTATGAGGATGAGGTTGATCAAAATCAACACTACGTGCAGCCACCTGTACCACCACCAGCAGGTCGACCTCAGGTATATATTCGTAATGGTAGGCCTGCACCACCACCTCAGGTACGAGATGATGTCCATATTCCTAAACTGAAATTGAATATTCCACCATTTGAGGGTAGATATGTTCCTGATATATATCTTACTTGGGAGTTAGAAACTGAACAACGATTTACATGTTTACAATATCCTGAGGAGAGACGAGTTGCTGCTGCTGTTTGTGCTTTCACTAGTTTTGCATGTGTATGGTGGTCTGAACATTGTAGATTATATCCTATTCCAACTACTTGGGCTGCTTTGAAAACTGCTATGCGTACGCGTTGGGTTCCACCATATTATCAATGTGAATTGCTTCAAAAATTGCAGTGTTTACGACAAGGGAAAAATTCTGTAGAAGAAT
Organism: Triticum dicoccoides; assembly: GCF_002162155.2. Lineage (NCBI taxonomy): Eukaryota > Viridiplantae > Streptophyta > Magnoliopsida > Poales > Poaceae > Triticum > Triticum dicoccoides. The sequence continues at coordinate 100,465 of NW_021235939.1, read as the reverse complement.
ATTATCAGGAATTACAAACTGGCATGATTAGATGTGGTATTGTTGAGGAGAATGAAGCTATGCTTGCACGTTTTCTGGGTGGATTAAATAGAGAGATTCAGACCATTCTAGACTATAAGGAGTATACTAATATCACTCGTTTATTCCATCTTGCTTGTAAAGCTGAACGTGAAGTGCAGGATCGACAAGCATTGGGGCGAACTAACTTTTCTGCAGGCCGACCTTCATCATGGACACCACGTGCATCTTCTACTTCAACTGCACCAGCACCTCCATCCGGTGCCATCTCCAGCCGTGATACAAGAAAACAGGCACAACCACCATTATCTTCCAAGAGCGCACCTGCGGGTCCTGCACAATGTTCTTCTTCTTCCATGGCATCAACAGGGCACACAAGTGATATTATTTGTCGTCGTTGTAAGGGAGGAGGTCATTATGCGAGGGAATGCAAATCTCCGCGTGTGATGATTGCTACCGCGGATGGTGGATATGAGTCCGCTAGTGACTATGATGAGGAGACATTGGCTCTTATTACACGTGAAGAACATGGTGGAGATGATTCTGATCATGAGACGCAATACATGGCTCCTGAAGACGCTGACAGGTATGAATGTTTAGTTGCTCAACGTGTTTTGAGTGTGCAGGTCACACAAGCTGAGCAAAATCAGAGGCACAATTTGTTCCATACCAAGGGAGTTGTGAAGGAACGTTCTGTGCGCGTCATCATAGACGGAGGGAGCTGCAACAACTTGGCTAGGATGGAGATGGTGGAGAAGCTTTCTCTCACCACAAGACCACATCCACATCCTTACTACATCCAATGGTTCAACAACAGCGGCAAGGTTAAGGTAACACGTACTGTTCATGTGCATTTTAGTATCTCTACATATGCTGATTATGTTGATTGTGATGTGGTACCTATGCAAGCATGTTCCTTATTACTTGGTAGACCATGGCAATTTGATAAAAATTCTGTACACCATGGTAGAAACAATCACTATACTCTTGTTCATAAGGATAAAAATATTACTTTGCTTCCTATGACTCCTGATTCCATTTTGAAAGATGATATTAATAGAGCTAATAAAGCAAAACAGGAGACGAATAAGAGTGAAAATCAGATTGTGGCAAAAGAATTTGAGCAACAAATGAAGCCTAATAATAAACCATCTAGTGTTGCTTCTGAAATTAAATTGAAAAGTGCATGTTTATTTGCCACCAAATCTGATATTGATGAGCTAGATTTCAGCAAATCTGTTTGCTATGCTTTTGTGTGCAAAGAGGCATTATTTTCATTCGAGGACGTGCCTTCCTCTTTGATAGAGGCAAAGGTGTCCCGTCTTTCGATGAGATGGTGGATTTCGCTTTGGTGGAAGTCGACTTTGACGATCCGACTACGAACGTGCGAGGACGTCGCGCCTTAGCAATCGCTAAACCAACTCCGAGAGGTTATTGACCACGCCGGAGCACGATCAACCTGACCACGAGGGTCTGTTTCCTGCGAGCAAACGAAGAACAAGCAAGAAACTGAGATTGCAATCTGGATATTGCGAATATAAGATGAAAGCTTTATTGATCAAGGTGGGGTTCTGTGACGCCTTTGTCTGGTCGTTGAACACAAACGAAGTACGCGAAGTTGCAGCTATGGCGAACTTTTAATCTAAACAAAACCCAAAGTCTAAACGATGCCCTAAGGGCTGTATATATGGAGGAAGAGGGGGGAATTTCGTGGCCCTTGGTGGAGGAGTCCGAAATCAACCCTATCTCTTGTTTCCCCACACATACGGACTCTAAAAATAGCCTATACTTATGTATTTTGAAATTACATGGGCCTGGCCCAATAATAAGGTGACGCAGCACCTAAAATAGCCTCGGGACGAAATTTATGAAGTGGCATCTTGTATATTTCGTCCAAGGCTTCATGCACCCATTATGGTGGCTTCAAAGTCCTGAAATCATCACTTGTAACTCCGTTCTTGTTCCCCTTGCGCATGCCATCATCTCCATGCTTGTTCTTGCTCCAATGTTCATCCTTCTCCAAGCTAGGCCCTTCATTTGTAAGCAAAACAAATGTATCCAATTTAGGCAGCATCATATTCTCATGAACATTAGAATCATTACCAAGAAACGAAAGTACCTGGTAATTTAGTTGGCGTGCACGAGCTCTAGTAACTGGTCCAGTATGTATAGCAGCAGGGGCTGTGGGTGTAACAATTGTATTGATGTCCTCATCACATGTATTGCGTCTCATGATCAGAATCATCTCCACCATGTTCTTCACGTGTAATAAGAGCCAATGTCTCCTCATCATAGTCACTAGCGGACTCATATCCACCATCCGCGGTAGCAATCATCACACGCGGAGATTTGCATTCCCTCGCATAATGACCTCCTCCCTTACAACGACGACAAATAATATCACTTGTGTGCCCTGTTGATGCCATGGAAGAAGAAGAACGTTGTGCAGGCCCCGCAGGTGCGCTCTTGGCAGATAATGGTGGTTGTGCCTGTTTTCTTGTATCACGGCTGGAGGTGGCACCGGATGGAGGTGCTGGTGCAGTTGAAGTAGAAGATGCACGTGGTGTCCATGATGAAGGTCGGCCTGCAGAAAAGTTAGTTCGCCCCAATGCTTGTCGATCCCGCACTTCACGTTCAGCTTTACAAGCAAGATGGAATAAACGAGTGATATTAGTATACTCCTTATAGTCTAGAATGGTCTGAATCTCTCTATTTAATCCACCCAGAAAACGTGCAAGCATAGCTTCATTCTCCTCAACAATACCACATCTAATCATGCCAGTTTGTAATTCCTGATAATATTCTTCTACAGAATTTTTCCCTTGTCTTAAACGCTGCAATTTTTGAAGCAATTCACGTTGATAATATGGTGGAACCCAACGCGTACGCGTAGCAGTTTTCAAAGCAGCCCAAGTAGTTGGAATAGGATATAATCTACAATGTTCAGACCACCATACACATGCAAAACTAGTGAAAGCACAAACGGCAGCAGCAACTCGTCTCTCCTCAGGATATTGTAAACATGTAAATCGTTGTTCAGTTTCTAACTCCCAAGTAAGATATATATCAGGAACATATCTACCCTCAAATGGTGGAATATTCAATTTCAGTTTAGGAATATGGACATCATCTCGTACCTGAGGTGGTGGTGCAGGCCTACCATTACGAATATATACCTGAGGTCGACCTGCTGGTGGTGGTACAGGTGGCTGCACGTAGTGTTGATTTTGCTCAACCTCATCCTCATAATCTCCCACATAATCATCCTCCTCCGCATCAGCAGCAGGAGCCACAGAAGTATCAACAGCAGCACCAACAGTTTGGCCAAACGCAAGAGGAACACGGCTTGCTCGGCGGAGGTCTGCTTCGCGACGTGGAGGTAGCCGTTGTTGTTGTTGTTGGAGAGGTGCGTTAGGTGCAGCGGGTGGTGGTGGTGGAAGACGCGCGAGCAATTCATTAAACTTGTTATCGAGCTTTGTTTCGAACGTCTTCTCAAGGCCAGTGATCTTCTCCATGGCCTCTTCAAAATTGTTCAGCACATCTTGCACCTGTTCAGTCATCATTTGCTGAAACTTATCATGAAGCTCCTTGTTCGATAAATTCTCCCAGTCAATCTCGTCGGCTTGTGATCCTGGCATGGTTAGCAGCAATAGAAACACACAAGAATATGATCCTACAGACTACGAACAAGTGGTGGTGGTGGGTGTCACAAATCCGTCAAGCAAATCTCAAATTCTTACCAGTTCTTACCCAGCAGCAGGCGGTGATCGGCAACCGTTGTAGTCAAAAACTCTCAAAGCTTGGATAGAGCGATTACCAGGGAGAGTGAAACGCACGACGTAGATGTATGTGGAGCTGGGAAGGCTTATAATATGGTAGCAAAAAGGGTCAGCAATAATCAATTCAGAGATGCAAAGTTGAATAAACGCTCAACGACGGTACTGTGCTGGTCCTAGGCTAGACTGTGCTAGAGACGCGAGCCTAGAACACTAACAAAATCACGGCGCGGCACGTAAACAAGGGAAAAGCACACTCTGGAATTTTTTTTTCGCTCTTTTTTTTTGCGTTTTTTTTGCGCTGCTTTTTTTTTTGCGAAAAATCACTATAATGGCGAGTGTCTCAAAACTCTTCTTAGCTCAAACTGACAGGATGGGCACGAAATTTTTTTGACCAATTTTTTTTTTGACTGCCCGGACACAAAAACTGGAAACGGGTCAAAAAAAACTTCCTATAATGGCACCTGTCTCAAAACACTCAGAAACACCTAAAAATAGGATAGCCAGAAAATTTTTCGAAAAATGCGTTTTCGAAAAATTTTGGGCCTAAACGGAGCGTGGCTACCCGACTCTTTTTTTTTTCCGAAACCTACTCCGGCAAGGAAACACGAATCGGAATCTGGATGGATCCCGAAAACAAACCTAATAAGCAAGGAACTCGGATTGGTGGTGGATATATGGTGGTGGTATATGGCAGCGGTGGTGGTAGCGGTGGTAGTATATGGATATGGATCGGTGGTGGTATATGGGCACGAATTGGTGGTGGTATATGGATACGAATTCGGAGCGGTGGTGGTAGATGGCAGGGGCGATGATGATGGTGCGGCGGCGGCGTGACAACTTATGACCAGAACTCGAAACTCTAAAAGACTAGACGCTAAGACCAGCAACTAGACACGACGATGTAACCGCAAATTCAACAAAGCAAAACCCTAAAAAGATTATGCAAGGCTCAGATTGGTTCGGATATGATGAACTAACCCTAATTTTTTTGTGGCTTTTTCGTGGACTATAGGTATGAAGAACAGACTCGATCTAAACTACGAAAAACTGTAAAATCTCACCGAGCAACCTGGAAATCTGATACCACTTGATAGAGGCTAAGGTGTCCCGTCTTTCGATGAGATGATGGATATCGCTTTGGTGGAAGTCGACTTTGACGATCCGACTACGAACGTGCGAGGACGTCGCGCCTTAGCAATCGCTAAACCAACTCCGAGAGGTTATTGACCACGCCGGAGCACGATCAACCTGACCACGAGGGTCTGTTTCCTGCGAGCAAACGAAGAACAAGCAAGAAACTAAGATTGCAATCTGGATATTGCGAATATAAGATGAAAGCTTTATTGATCAAGGTGGGGTTCTGTGACGCCTTTGTCTGGTCGTTGAACACAAACGAAGTACGCGAAGTTGCAGCTATGGCGAACTTTTAATCTAAACAAAACCCCCAAAGTCTAAACGATGCCCTAAGGGCTGTATATATGGAGGAAGAGGGGGGGAATTTCGTGGCCCTTGGTGGAGGGGTCCGAAATCAACCATATCTCTTGTTTCCCCACACATACGGACTCTAAAAATAGCCTATACTTATGTATTTCGAAATTACATGGGCCTGGCCCAATAATAAGGTGACGCAGCACCTAAAATAGCCTCGGGACGAAATTTATGAAGTGGCATCTTGTATATTTCGTCCAAGGCTTCATGCACCCATTATGGTGGCTTCAAAGTCCTGAAATCATCACTTGTAACTCCGTTCTTGTTTCCCTTGCGCATGCCATCATCTCCATGCTTGTTCTTGCTCCAATGTTCATCCTTCTCCAAGCTAGGCCCTTCATTTGTAAGCAAAACAAATGTATCCAATTTAGGCAGCATCATATTCTCATGAACATTAGAATCATTACAAAGAAACGAAAGTACCTGGTAATTTAGTTGGCGTGCACGAGCTCTAGTAATTGGTCCAGTATGTATAGCAGCAGGGCCTGTGGGTGTAACAATTGTATTGATGTCCTCATCACCCATAGCGTCGCGGTTATTTATTATGTCGTGGAGTGGTACTTCGGAGGCCACCGTAATCAAGCACTCTTGAAAGTAGTGTCGTAGCTTCTGGGATGCCATGAATACCGCGTATGCTATCTTTTGATAATGTGGGTATCGGGATTTGCATGGGGTGAGGACCGTGGATACGTAATATACCGGCTTCTGGAGCGGGAATTTGTATCCGTCAGCCTCTCGTTCGACGACGAGCACTGCGCTTACAAGTTGATGTGTTGCAGCTATGTACAGCAGCATAGGTTCGCCAATATTTGGCACTGTTAGGACTGGATTACTGGCCAACAAGGTCTTTATTTCTTCCAGTCCGGTCGCGGCTACATCCATCCACACGAAGTGTTCGGTGCGCCGTAGAAGGCGGTAAAGAGGTAATGCCTTTTCTCCCAACCGGGAGATAAAGCGGCTTAAGGCAGCCACACATCCAGCTAGTTTCTGGATATGCTTGAGGTTTGTTAGTATAGCCAACTGCGACAGAGCTCCGATTTTTGCCGGATTCGCTTCAATTCCTCTATTGGAAACAATGAAGCCGAGCAGTTTCCCAGAGGGGATGCCGAAAACACATTTTTCCGGGTTCAACTTGATGTCATATGTTCGGAGGTTATCGAACGTAAGCCTCAAGTCGTCTATTAAGGTTTCGACGTGTCTTGTTTTTATGACTACGTCGTCCACATAGGCCTCCACTGTTTTGCCGATTTGCTTTTCCAAGCATGTTTGAATCATGCGTTGATAGGTTGCGACGGCATTTTTAAGCCCGAAAGGCATAGTGTTGAAGCAGAAAGGATCATATGGCGTTATGAAAGCTGTTGTAGCTTGGTCAGACTCTGCCATCTTTATTTGATGGTATCCAGAGTATACATCGAGGAAACACAGCGAGTCATGTCCTGCTGTGGCATCGATGATTTGGTCGATGAGAGGGAGGGGGAAGGAATCCTTGGGGCAAGCCTTGTTGAGGTCTTTGAAGTCGATGCATAGGCGCCAGGATTTGTCCTTCTTTGGTACCATTACCATATTTGCCAGCCAATCCGGATGCTTGATATCTCTGATGAATCCGGCCTCGAGTAGCTTGGCTAGCTCTTCCCCCATGGCTTACCGTTTGGGATCTGAAAACCGCCTTACAGTCTGCTTGACAGGTTTGTATTCTTTTAGTATATTGAGGCTGTGTTCAGCCAGTCTGCGTGGGATGCCCGGTGATGTAGGGTGGAACCCTATAGCGTCGATCTTTCACATTCGGAGTGGATCCTACGGGGAGACACGAAGAACGAGCGGAAGAACACAAGGAAATCACGGGGAGGAACGAGGGAAAACACTCAACCAATAAGGAATCGGTCACACAAGTGCTAGATCGAAGAACACAAAGAGATACACGAGATCCAAAGTCAACAAAGGTAAGGATACAAAGGTAACCGATCTTCTCCGTGAGGAGGCCTTGAATCCACAAAGGGATCTTCCCACGAGGGGATCTTGAATCCGATAGGATCTACTCCGAAGAGGCCGTGGTCTCTCACGAGGAGGAGATCCGATGGATGAGCGAGGCTCTATCTCTAACTTGAGCTAAATCAACGCTGACCCTCAAAATGGGGAGGAGGGGGTCTATTTATAGTGCTAAGCCACGAAGGGGTAAGTGAGGGGCGAAGGGGTACACGGGCTTCGGCCCAAGTCACGCACGCAGGCGGGGTCCGGATGATCCGGATGGTGGCCCGGATGATCCGGGTGTCGGGGGTCCGGATGATCCGGGTGACCGTCCGGATGATCCGGCTTCGTCGAGCAGCTTCGGGTGTCTTCGGGCACGGTTACCCGGACGATCTGGGGGAGGGTCCGGATGATCCGGCTGGGCCCGGATGATCCGGACGTCGGTCCGGATGTCCGGCCTGGCTCCAGCAGCCGCTCCATCTTCTTCTTCCTTCTTTCTTCCGTCTTCTCTTCCATGCTTGGCCTTGGTCCTTGGATTCTCCATGGTCATCATGGTTGTACCTGAGTGTATGCAAGGTCCATGCATGAGGTAGTAGCCATGTCTCACATGCGGAAAGTGACGGTTCGAAGAGGAGTGAATTCACCTTGTGTCCAATGGCGCATAGTCGAGGTCTCATCTTATGTATCCTTAGGGCTTGGGGAGTAGTCGGAGTGTACATGGGGATGAACGTGGGATGCTCCGCATCATCTCCCCCCCCCCTTGTGAAAAAGATCCGACCTCGGATCGTGATCCTCGTCACCATGGAAACGGTTGTCGTGGACGGACTTGTAGTTGGACGAAGTTGAAGGCATGGCGCAATCCAAGTATTCCAAGGTGTAGCCGGAGTGGTAAACATGCAAAAAGAGCAAACACAAGCAACACTCGGAAATACAATGGTTAGCGCACACAAAGTGTCCATCATGTAAGAATGAGTCCGTGCGGCAAGATTGGTCGTGACAAAACGCATGAAGCTTATCAAGATGATCTAGAATGAGATGCAAAGCATTCATGGGAGGAAATGCAATCAGTGTGCACACAAATGTGTTGTAAATATGATCAATGCAACCACGGTGCAAAATGATGTCATAGTGAGACGGTTTATCAATAGCATGAATATGGCAATGGATGCTCAATATGTATATGTTATCATGCAATTGATGATGGACAATATGATCATGATGTATGAATATGCCTTCAAGGAAGATCACAACAAATTTGCTAAGGAAGTGAACAAGCTCATATATTATGGATGACATGGAAATAGATGCAACAAGACAAGCATAATGTGAGTCAATCCATGCATGGGGTGCAAACTTGCGGTGAGTATGATATGTCCATCGAGCATGACATGTATGAGCACAATCAACAAATATGGAGGTGTTGGTGTACCAATGCTCGATGTCGTGGCTTGAGTGGAATTCCGAAGATGCATCCAATAAGTGCGAGCGCTCCTCAATGTGAAGGTCCATGTAGCCAATCTCCAATGTCGCTCCTCCGTTCACGAGATGTATCATGTAGACAACAAGAAGTAAACAACAATGAAAGAGTGACCCATCCAATATGCGTATTTGAGGATGGCTCAAAGAGAAGGAGTTCACCTCAAGATAGTTCCCAAAGATGTTGGAGTCGTACATCATGTATGCCTTCACATAACCAATATGTCTGATGACGGTATTGCCTTGTGAATCCTTCAAAATGAAATAACATGACAAACACTCGGAAAAACAAATGAGGTTAGCGGAAATGCAAAACCTATCATTCAAGTGGTAAGATACCCAACAAGTGTATGCATCATGCTCATCATAAGAAGGTACAAGGGAGCATTTCATAGTGTGGAGGCATATGATGCAAGAACAACCAAATACAAGAGGCTCAAGGAAAGAAGTATGCATCACAAGTAATGTGTCATAGTCTCCAAGATCAATAAGCATATTATTGTTGCACTCAATACAAGTGGATATGAAAGAGGCAACTAATAGACACAAGAGACAATGATCAAGATATATCATGTGAGAGGCATGAGCATATATGTCATCAACCCAAGAAAGCAAGTAATAGTGGAACATGGGTGATGCAACATAGCAAGCAATCATAGCAATCAAGTCAAGCAAGCTAGTAGTGCGAAGATGCAACATACTAGAAGGAATCATGGCAAGCATGTCATGTGTGCAAATAGTGGGCATGAATAATTCACATGTCATAGCACAAGCATGAAAGCAAGATATGAGTAAAATGTCATCAATGTATTGGCGAGAGACCATATGTAAATAGCAATGGGGCATCATGACTCTCCCAACACAACAAGCATCAATAGCATGGGGCACATGATAAACATGGCAATAGCAACAAGGATCTCCACCAAGCATGCAAATACACATAGGAGTATCATAATGATGAAGCATGGGTATATGCAAGCAAGGGTCACAATTGCATGGCAAAGGCATAGGAGCAAGCATAACATGCAAAGTGAACACAATAGTATGGGCATAAGGTGACAAGTGGTAAATAGCCCATAGCCGTGTGAGAGCCAAGTAGAAGAGGTGCGCGTAGTCCTTGCGCGAAGGGAACGGTGGTAAGGGTAGTCCACGGGATCCCAAGTCATCGTTGCTCTCAAGAGCTCGTTTCGTCAACTCTTGGGATTGAGAGGTTGACGAGTATACATGAGTACCTACACCAAACAAAGACAAAGAGAAAATTGTGTGTGCATGGTATATGTACACATCATCCATCATGATGCTCACATGCTTGTGTCGGTTAGCACAAAATAGCCAATGCTCAAATAAATGAGATGCATGATATAGAAACATGTCATCCATCATGAGAGGTTTGTTATTATGTATTTCATAATGGAGACTCAAATTGTGTAATGCATCATGAGAAATATCTAGAGCATTGTTATTCATGGAATGCATATGGTGCAAGAAATTATGGTAATCATGCAAAGTATGAAATGTATCAAGATCTCCTAATATGTATGAGGAAACTATGGGGGTCTCCTCATGAGCATGAGTAGCAACATCACATGGAGAATATTGACAACATCCAAAACAATGCATATTCGAACCAATGTGATCATGGCATGACATAGTAGATGAATTGCACAAATCATGTAAAGGAAGCATGGCAATATCATCACAAGAGAAGCAGAAGCCAATGACCATCATCTCGTCATCTATGCCATAAGTGCAAATGGGATTGATCTTAATGGGGCATGCATAGTTACTATGTTGAGATTGAAATGAAGCAATATGGGAGATCTCACTCATAGCATATGACAAGTTCAATGGATTGTCAAGCATAATGTGACCAATAGAATTTTCACAAGTTATCATATGGAGCATAGCATCACAACTAGGCAACTCAACATGCTCATCATCATATTCATCATAAATAGGTAAGTCAAGACATGAAGAAGTTTCACTAGCATGAAGCATGGCAATAGGTGGGTCAACATCATGGGAGCAATCAATGTTAAGAGAGTCCACTAGTGGGACAAGAGAAGCACCATCACCTATGTTACCCTTGGAGCATCGCTCATGTGTTGTAGGTGAGGTGTCAAAGATCCAATCATTGTCATCTTCATCTTGATGGAACCATGTGGGGGGTGCATCATTGTCCACCATGGCCATCGGTGTTTCCATTGGAGGGATGGACTCGTCGAGGATAGGCATGTCGTCATGTAGGAGACCTAGCACCAAAGAAGAAAACACACCAGGAGTAGAGGTTAAGTTGTTAGAAATCATAGTGGCCTCACATGTTGTGTCAACTACCTCACTCACTAAGTGTTGTGGCTCACTTACTCCCTCAAGGATGCTCTCACTCGTATGGTAGGTGGAGTCACTCAAATGGCTCTCAACCTCACATAGGATGTGTTGCATGCTCTCATGTGTGGGGCTAGTGGTGGTCACACTCATTCTCTCATAGGAAATGCTCTCAATGTCACGTATGGTGGAGTCACTCATGTCACTCATGTGGTGTTGGCTCTCCTCACATGGCACTTTGGGCATCTCTTCTTATGTGGGTGTCGGAGAGGTGTAGGTGCAAATGTCTCCATGCACGGTCGCGTAGCTTGACTCGGAGGAGGAGTCCAATGTGGGCACCGTCTTCATGTTGTTGAAGAGGTTCGCGCTCATAGTCGTGGTCGAAGGGGATGGCCCTTGCTCGACCTTCTTGTCGCCGTCTTGGTGTTGGAGGTCCATATGATGTGGCACCTCATAGCTCGTCTCCATGACCGAAGGGAGTTTCCCATGCTCGGCCATCTTCCTTGGGGGGCTTCCGAAGATGGAAGTGTCGCCCTCACTCGTAGGTAGTCGCCTTGGACTTGATGAAGTCGATGTAGGCGTACACGTGGGAAGTAGGCGAAGATGCCGTACGTCCAAAGGCGAAGATGCCTTGAGAACACTTGGCGAAGATGCCGAAGTGGTAGATGTAGCCGTAGCGCCGTCTTGGTGGTGGTCATCTCGCGATCTTCTTTTGTGCTCTTGAAGCTTGGACTTGGCGTGAAGTAGGGCTTGTTGGGACTTGTGCACTTGCGCTTGTAGAGCATCTTCATGATGATGATGTCATTGTCGTGCTCGAGCTCGTAGTAGATGTCGTTCGTCATCGTCGTGCACATGATGCTTGGAGGTGACTTGCCCTTCATGACGATGTTGATCACGAACGTGATGGTGGTCGCCATGTAGATGTGGACGAGGACGATTTGCACTTGCATCTTTTTCGCGCTCCGAAGACTTGTGGCTTGAACGTCGTCGTCTTGAGGATGATGAAGTGGAAGAAGACTTGATCAAGGCCCGAATCTCTTCCATCCTCGCATCTTGCTCCTCCTTTTGTGCGGCAAGCTTGTTGTCGATGTAGTCCCTTTTCCTTGCTTCGGAGTGGAAAATGTCGATGGAGATGTTCTCAATGCGCTCTTGCAATCTTGATTGTGCGCCTTGCATTTGTCGTTGTAGATCGAAGATAGACGCTTTGGAGATGTAGTTGTTCACGCCGTCGTTGTTGTCGTAGACTGGAGAGGGAATGCCTTGCCTATCCATCACAAGACTCGAGCAAATATGAGTGTGATGAGGACATCAATACAATTGTTACACCCACAGCCCCTGCTGCTATACATACTGAACCAATTACTAGAGCTCGTGCACGCCAACTAAATTACCAGGTACTTTCGTTTCTTGGTAATGATTCTAATGTTCATGAGAATATGATGCTGTCTAAATTGGATACATTTGTTTTGCTTACAAATGAAGGGCCTAGCTTGGAGAAGGATGAACATTGGAGCAAGAACAAGCATGGAGATGATGGCATGCGCAAGGGGAACAAGAACGGAGTTACAAGTGATGATTTCAGGACTTTGAAGCCACCATAATGGGTGCATGAAGCCTTGGACGAAATATACAAGATGCCACTTCACAAATTTCGTCCCGAGGCTATTTTAGGTGCTGCGTCACCTTATTATTGGGCCAGGCCCATGTAATTTCGAAATACATAAGTATAGGCTATTTTTAGAGTCCGTATGTGTGGGGAAACAAGAGATAGGGTTGATTTCGGACCCCTCCACCAAGGGCCACGAAATTTCCCCCCTCTTCCTCCATATATACAGCCCTTAGGGCATCGTTTAGACTTTGGGTTTTGTTTAGATTAAAAGTTCGCCATAGCTGCAACTTCGCGTACTTCGTTTGTGTTCAACGACCAGACAAAGGCGTCACAGAACCCCACCTTGATCAATAAAGCTTTCATCTTATATTCGCAATATCCAGATTGCAATCTCAGTTTCTTGCTTGTTCTTCGTTTGCTCGCAGGAAACAGACCCTCGTGGTCAGGTTGATCGTGCTCCGGCGTGGTCAATAACCTCTCGGAGTTGGTTTAGCGATTGCTAAGGCGCGACGTCCTCGCACGTTCGTAGTCGGATCGTCAAAGTCGACTGCCACCAAAGCGATATCCATCATCTCATCGAAAGACGGGACACCTTTGCCTCTATCATATGCTCTTGTTCGGACTTTAGAAACATGGCAACATTATTTATGGCCCAAAGAATTTGTTATACATTCTGATCATGAATCTTTGAAACATATTAAAAGTCAAGCTAAACTGAATCGTAGACATGCTAAATGGGTTGAATTCATTGAGACTTTTCCTTATGTCATTAAACACAAGAAGGGAAAAGAAAATGTTATTGCTGATGCATTGTCTCGCCGCTATACTATGCTTTCACAACTTGACTTCAAAATATTTGGTTTGGAGACCATCAAAGATCAATATGTGCATGATGCTGATTTTAAAGATGTAATGCAGAATTGTAAAGAAGGAAGAATGTGGAACAAGTTCGTCGTTAACGATGGATTTGTGTTTCGTGCTAACAAGCTATGCATTCCAGCTAGCTCCGTTCGTCTTTTGTTGTTGCAGGAAGCGCATGGAGGAGGATTAATGGGACATTTTGGCGTGAAGAAGACGGAGGACGTACTTGCTACACATTTCTTTTGGCCAAAGATGAGACGGGATGTTGAGCGTTTTATTGCTCGATGCACTACATGTCAAAAAGCTAAGTCACGACTCAATCCTCATGGTTTATATATGCCTTTACCTGTACCTAGTGTTCCTTGGGAGGATATATCTATGGACTTTGTTTTAGGTTTACCTCGAACAAAGAAGGGGAGGGATAGCATATTTGTTGTCGTGGATAGATTCTCGAAAATGGCACACTTTATACCATGTCATAAAAGCGATGATGCTGTTAATGTTGCTGATTTGTTCTTTCGTGAAATTATTCGCTTGCATGGTGTGCCAAATACTATTGTTTCAGATCGTGATACTAAATTTCTTAGCCACTTTTGGAGATGTTTATGGGCTAAGTTGGGGACTAAACTGCTTTTTAGTACTACTTGTCACCCCCAAACTGATGGACAAACTGAAGTAGTCAATAGAACGTTGTCTACTATGCTTAGGGCTGTTTTGAAGAATAATAAGTAAATGTGGGAGGAATGCTTGCCTCATATTGAATTTGCTTATAATCGTTCATTGCATTCTACAACTAAGATGTGCCCTTTTGAAGTTGTGTATGGTTTCCTACCTCGTGCACCTATTGATTTGTTGCCTCTTCCATCTTCGGAGAAGGTTAATTTTGATGCTAAACAACGTGCTGAATTGATTTTAAAAATGCATGAGTTAACTAAGGAAAACATTGAGCGTATGAATGCTAAATATAAACTTGCTGGAGATAAGGGTAGAAAACATGTTGTGTTTGCACCTGGAGATCTTGTTTGGTTACATTTGCGTAAGGATAGATTTCCTGATTTGCGCAAATCAAAGTTAATGCCACGTGCTGATGGTCCCTTTAAGGTGTTAGAGAAAATAAATGATAATGCATATAAACTTGAGCTGCCTGCAAATTTTGGGGTTAGTCCCACTTTTAACATTGCAGATTTGAAGCCTTATTTTGGTGAGGAAGATGAACTTCCGTTGAGGACGACTTCATTTCAAGAAGGGGAGGATGATGAGGACATCAATACAATTGTTACACCCACAACCCCTGCTGCTATACATACTGGACCAATTACTAGAGCTCGTGCACGCCAACTAAATTACCAGGTACTTTCGTTTCTTGGTAATGATTCTAATGTTCATGAGAATATGATGCTGCCTAAATTGGATACATTTGTTTTGCTTACAAATGAAGGGCCTAGCTTGGAGAAGGATGAACATTGGAGCAAGAACAAGCATGGAGATGATGGCATGCGCAAGGGGAACAAGAACGGAGTTACAAGTGATGATTTCAGGACTTTGAAGCCACCATAATGGGTGCATGAAGCCTTGGACGAAATATACAAGATGCCATTTCATAAATTTCGTCCCGAGGCTATTTTAGGTGCTGCGTCACCTTATTATTGGGCCAGGCCCATGTAATTTCGAAATACATAAGTATAGGCTATTTTTAGAGTCCGTGTGTGTGGGGAAACAAGAGATAGGGTTGATTTCGGACCCCTCCACCAAGGGCCACGAAATTCCCCCCTCTTCCTCCATATATACAGCCCTTAGGGCATCGTTTAGACTTTGGGTTTTGTTTAGATTAAAAGTTCGCCATAGCTGCAACTTTGCGTACTTCGTTTGTGTTCAACGACCAGACAAAGGCGTCACAGAACCCCACCTTGATCAATAAAGCTTTCATCTTATATTCGCAATATCCAGATTGCAATCTCAGTTTCTTGCTTGTTCTTCGTTTGCTCGCAGGAAACAGACCCTCGTGGTCAGGTTGATCGTGCTCCGGCGTGGTCAATAACCTCTCGGAGTTGGTTTAGCGATTGCTAAGGCGCGACGTCCTCGCACGTTCGTAGTCGGATCGTCAAAGTCGACTTCCACCAAAGCGAAATCCATCATCTCATCGAAAGACGGGACACCTCCGCCTCTATCAAGTGGTATCAGATTTCCAGGTTGCTCGGTGAGATTTTACAGTTTTTCGTAGTTTAGATCGAGTCTGTTCTTCATACCTACAGTCCACGAAAAAGCCACAAAAAAAATTAGGGTTAGTTCATCATATCCGAACCAATCTGAGCCTTTGCATAATCTTTTTAGGGTTTTGCTTTGTTGAATTTGCGGTTGCATCGTCGTGTCTAGTTGCTGGTCTTAGAGTCTAGTCTTTTAGAGTTTCGACTTCTGGTCATAAGTTGTCACGCCGCCGCCGCACCATCATCATCGCCCCTGCCATCTACCACCACCGCACGGAATCCGTATCCATATACCACCACCAATCCGTGTCCATATACCACCACCGATCCATATCCATATACTAACACCGCTACCACCACCGCTGCCATATACCACCACCATATATCCACCACCAATCCGAGTTCTTTGCTTATTAGGTTTGTTTTCGGGATCCATCTAGATTCTGATTCGTGTTTCCTTGCCGGAGTAGGTTTCGGAAAAAAAAAGAGTCGGGTAGCCACGCTCCGTTTAGGCCCAAAATTTTTCGAAAACACATTTTTCGAAAAAATTTCTGGCTATCCTATTTTTAGGTGTTTCTGAGTGTTTTGAGACAGGTGCCATTATAGGAAGTTCTTTTTGTCCCGTTTCCAGTTTTTGGGTCCGGGCAGTCGAAAAAAAAAATTTGTCGAAAAAAAAAAATTTGTGCCCGTCCTGTCAGTTTGACCTAGGAAGAGT
This sequence comes from Triticum dicoccoides, assembly GCF_002162155.2. Lineage (NCBI taxonomy): Eukaryota > Viridiplantae > Streptophyta > Magnoliopsida > Poales > Poaceae > Triticum > Triticum dicoccoides. The sequence continues at coordinate 84,025 of NW_021235939.1, read as the reverse complement.
TTTGAGACACTCGCCATTATAGTGCTTTTTCGCAAAAAAAAAAAAGAGAGAGCGAAAAGAAAAATTTCAGAGTGTGCTTTTCCCTTGTTTACGTGCCGCGCCGTGATTTTGTTGGTGTTCTAGGCTCGCGTCTCTAGCACAGTCTAGCCTAGGACCAGCACAGTACCGTCGTTGAGCGTTTATTCAACTTTTCATCTCTGAATTGATTATTGCTGACGCTTTTTGCTACCATACTATAAGCCTTCCCAGCTCCACATACATCTACGTCGTGTGTTCGACTCTCCCTGGTAATCGCTCTATCCAAGCTTTGAGAGTTTTTGACTACAACGGTTGCCGATCACCGCCTGCTGCTGGGTAAGAACTGGTAAGAATTTGAGATTTGCTTGACGGATTTGTGATACACCACCACCACTTCTTAGTAGTCTGTAGGATCATATTCTTGTGTGTTTCTATTGCTGCTAACCATGCCAGGATCACAAGCCGACGAGATTGACTGGGAGAACTTATCGAACAAGGAGCTTCATGATAAGTTTCAGCAAATGATGACTGAACAGGTACAAGATGTGCTGAACAATTTTGAAGAGGCCATGGAGAAGATCACTGGCCTTGAGAAGACGTTCGAAACAAAGCTCGATAACAGATTTAATGAATTGCTCGCGCGTCTTCCACCACCACCACCCGCTGCACCTAACGCACCTCTCCAACAACAACAACAACGACTACCTCCACGTTGCGAAATAGACCTTCGCCGAGCGAGCCGTGTTCCTCTTGCGTTTGGCCAAACTGTTGGTGCTGCTGTTGATACTTCTGTGGCTCCTGCTACTGCTGTTGCTGGTACCCAGGAGGATGATGAGTATGCGGGCGATTATGAGGATGAGGTTGATCAAAATCAGATCTACGAGCAGCCACCAGCACCACCACCAGCAGGTCGACCTCAGGTATATATTCGTAATGGTAGGCCTGCACCACCACCTCAGGTACGAGATGATGTCCATATTCCTAAACTAAAATTGAATATTCCACCATTTGAGGGTAGATATGTTCCTGATATATATCTTACTTGGGAGTTAGAAACTGAACAACGATTTACATGTTTACAATATCCTGAGGAGAGACGAGTTGCTGCTGCTGTTTGTGCTTTCACTAGTTTTGCATGTGTATGGTGGTCTGAACATTGTAGATTATATCCTATTCCAACTACTTGGGCTGCTTTGAAAACTGCTATGCGTACTCGTTGGGTTCCACCATATTATCAACGTGAATTGCTTCAAAAATTACAGCGCTTAAGACAAGGAAAAAATTCTGTAGAAGAATATTATCAGGAATTACAAACTGGCATGATTAGATGTGGTATTGTTGAGGAGAATGAAGCTATACTTGCACGTTTTCTGGGTGGATTAAATAGAGAGATTCAGACCATTCTAGACTATAAGGAGTATACTAATATCACTCGTTTATTCCATCTTGCTTGTAAAGCTGAACGTGAAGTGCAGGATCGACAAGCTGATAGAGGCAAAGGTGTCCCGTCTTTCGATGAGATGATGGATATCGCTTTGGTGGAAGTCGACTTTGACGATCCGACTACGAACGTGCGAGGACGTCGCGCCTTAGCAATCGCTAAACCAACTCCGAGAGGTTATTGACCACGCTGGAGCACGATCAACCTGACCACGAGGGTCTGTTTCCTGCGAGCAACCGAAGAACAAGCAAGAAACTAAGATTGCAATTTGGATATTGCGAATATAAGATGAAAGCTTTATTGATCAAGGTGGGGTTCTGTGACGCCTTTGTCTGGTCGTTGAACACAAACGAAGTACGCGAAGTTGCAGCTATGGCGAACTTTTAGTCTAAACAAAACCCAAAGTCTAAACGATGCCCTAAGGGCTGTATATATGGAGGAAGAGGGGGGAATTTCGTGGCCCTTGGTGGAGGGGTCCGAAATCAACCCTATCTCTTGTTTCCCCACACATACGGACTCTAAAAATAGCCTATACTTATGTATTTCGAAATTACATGGGCCTGGCCCAATAATAAGGTGACGCAGCACCTAAAATAGCCTCGGGACGAAATTTATGAAGTGGCATCTTGTATATTTCGTCCAAGGCTTCATGCACCCATTATGGTGGCTTCAAAGTCCTGAAATCATCACTTGTAACTCCGTTCTTGTTCCCATTGCGCATGCCATCATCTCCATGCTTGTTCTTGCTCCAATGTTCATCCTTCTCCAAGCTAGGCCCTTCATTTGTAAGCAAAACAAATGTATCCAATTTAGGCAGCATCATATTCTCATGAACATTAGAATCATTACCAAGAAACGAAAGTACCTGGTAATTTAGTTGGCGTGCACGAGCTCTAGTAATTGGTCTAGTATGTATAGCAGCAGGGGCTGTGGGTGTAACAATTGTATTGATGTCCTCATCATCCTCCCCTTCTTGAAATGAAGTCGTCCTCGACGGAAGTTCATCTTCCTCACCCAAATAAGGCTTCAAATCTGCAATGTTAAAAGTGGGACTAACCCCAAAATCTGCAGGCAGCTCCAGTTTATATGCATTATCATTTATTTTCTCTAACACCTTAAAGGGACCATCAGCACGTGGCATTAACTTTGATTTGCGCAAATCAGGAAATCTATCCTTACGCAAATGTAACCAAACAAGATCTCCAGGTGCAAACACAACATGTTTTCTACCCTTATCTCCAGCAAGTTTATATTTAGCATTCATACGCTCAATGTTTTCCTTAGTTAACTCATGCATTTTTAAAATCAATTCAGCACGTTGTTTAGCATCAAAATTAACCTTCTCCGAAGATGGAAGAGGCAACAAATCAATAGGTGCACGAGGTAGGAAACCATACACAACTTCAAAAGGGCACATCTTAGTTGTAGAATGCAATGAACGATTATAAGCAAATTCAATATGAGGCAAGCATTCCTCCCACATTTACTTATTATTCTTCAAAACAGCCCTAAGCATAGTAGACAACGTTCTATTGACTACTTCAGTTTGTCCATCAGTTTGGGGGTGACAAGTAGTACTAAAAAGCAGTTTAGTCCCCAACTTAGCCCATAAACATCTCCAAAAGTGGCTAAGAAATTTAGTATCACGATCTGAAACAATAGTATTTGGCACACCATGCAAGCGAATAATTTCACGAAAGAACAAATCAGCAACATTAACAGCATCATCGCTTTTATGACATGGTATAAAGTGTGCCATTTTCGAGAATCTATCCACGACAACAAATATGCTATCCCTCCCCTTCTTTGTTCGAGGTAAACCTAAAACAAAGTCCATAGATATATCCTCCCAAGGAACACTAAGTACAGGTGATGAGGACATCAATACAATTGTTACACCCACAGCCCCTGCTGCTATACATACTGGACCAATTACTAGAGCTCGTGCACGCCAATTAAATTACCAGGTACTTTCGTTTCTTGGTAATGATTCTAATGTTCATGAGAATATGATGCTGCCTAAATTGGATACATTTGTTTTGCTTACAAATGAAGGGCCTAGCTTGGAGAAGGATGAACATTGGAGCAAGAACAAGCATGGAGATGATGGCATGCGCAAGGGAAACAAGAACGGAGTGACAAGTGATGATTTCAGGACTTTGAAGCCACCATAATGGGTGCATGAAGCCTTGGACGAAATATACAAGATGCCACTTCATAAATTTCGTCCCGAGGCTATTTTAGGTGCTGCGTCACCTTATTATTGGGCCAGGCCCATGTAATTTCCAAATACATAAGTATAGGCTATTTTTAGAGTCCGTATGTGTGGGGAAATAAGAGATAGGGTTGATTTCGGACCCCTCCACCAAGGGCCACGAAATTCCCCCCTCTTCCTCCATATATACAGCCCTTAGGGCATCGTTTAGACTTTGGGTTTTGTTTAGATTAAAAGTTCGCCATAGCTGCAACTTCGCGTACTTCGTTTGTGTTCAACGACCAGACAAAGGCGTCACAGAACCCCACCTTGATCAATAAAGCTTTCATCTTATATTCGCAATATCCAGATTGCAATCTTAGTTTCTTGCTTGTTCTTCGTTTGCTCGCAGGAAACAGACCCTCGTGGTCAGGTTGATCGTGCTCCGGCGTGGTCAATAACCTCTCGGAGTTGGTTTAGCGATTGCTAAGGCGCGACGTCCTCGCACGTTCGTAGTCGGATCGTCAAAGTCGACTTCCACCAAAGCGAAATCCACCATCTCATCGAAAGACGGGACACCTTTGCCTCTATCAAGTTCGCTGACGTTTTTCCACAAGACGTGCCACCGGGATTACCGCCTATTCGAGGGATTGAGCATCAGATTGACTTAATTCCCGGTGCTTCACTGCCAAACCGTGCACCATACCGTACCAATCCAGAGGAGACGAAGGAGATTATGCGTCAAGTACAAGAGCTTCTCGACAAAGGTTATATACGCGAATCCCTTAGTCCTTGTGCTGTTCCTATTATTCTAGTGCCGAAAAAGGATGGTACATCACGTATGTGTGTTGATTGTAGAGGCATTAATAATATTACTATTCGTTATCGTCATCCTATTCCTAGGCTAGATGATATGCTTGATGAATTGAGTGGCTCTACAATATTCTCCAAAGTTGATTTGCGTAGTGGCTACCATCAAATTCGTATGAAATTGGGAGATGAATGGAAAACAGCATTTAAAACTAAGTTTGGATTATATGAGTGGTTAGTCATGCCTTTTGGGTTAACTAATGCACCTAGTACTTTCATGAGATTAATGAACGAAGTTTTACGTGCTTTCATTGGACGATTTGTGGTAGTCTATTTTGATGATATACTGATTTATAGCAGATCTTTGGAAGAACATTTGGAACATTTACGTGCTGTTTTTATTGCTCTACGTGATTGACGTTTGTTTGGTAACCTTGGGAAGTGCACCTTTTGCACCGACCGAGTATCTTTTCTTGGCAATGTTGTTACTCCACAGGGAATTGAAGTTGACAAAGCCAAGATTGAAGCTATTGAGAGTTGGCCGCAGCCCAAAACGGTCACACAGGTGAGGAGTTTTCTTGGCCTCGCTGGATTCTATAGGCGTTTTGTGAGAGATTTCAGCACCATTGCTGCACCTCTCAACGAGCTTACAAAGAAGGATGTGCCTTTTGTTTGGGGTACCGCACAGGAAGAAGCCTTCACGGTATTGAAAGATAAGTTGACACATGCTCCTTTACTCCAACTTCCTGATTTTAATAAGACTTTTGAGCTTGAATGTGATGCTAGTGGAATTGGATTAGGAGGTGTGTTATTACAAGATGGCAAACCTGTTGCATACTTTTCTGAAAAATTAAGTGGGCCTAGTCTGAATTATTCTACTTATGATAAAGAATTATATGCTCTTGTTCGGACTTTAGAAACATGGCAACATTATTTATGGCCCAAAGAGTTTGTTATACATTCTGATCATGAATCTTTGAAACATATTAAAAGTCAAGCTAAACTGAATCGTAGACATGCTAAATGGGTTGAATTCATTGAGACTTTCCCTTATGTCATTAAACACAAGAAGGGAAAAGAAAATGTTATTGCTGATGCATTGTCTCGTCGCTATACTATGCTTTCACAACTTGACTTCAAAATATTTGGTTTGGAGACCATCAAAGATCAATATGTGCATGATGCTGATTTTAAAGATCTAATGCAGAATTGTAAAGAAGGAAGAATGTGGAACAAGTTTGTCGTTAACGATGGATTTGTGTTTCGTTCTAACAAGCTGATGAGGACATCAATACAATTGTTACACCCACAGCCCCTGCTGCTATACATACTGGACCAATTACTAGAGCTCGTGCACGCCAACTAAATTATCAGGTACTTTCGTTTCTTGGTAATGATTCTAATGTTCATGAGAATATGATGCTGCCTAAATTGGATACATTTGTTTTGCTTACAAATGAAGGGCCTAGCTTGGAGAAGGATGAACATTGGAGCAAGAACAAGCATGGAGATGATGGCATGCGCAAGGGGAACAAGAACGGAGTTACAAGTGATGATTTCAGGACTTTGAAGCCACCATAATGTGTGCATGAAGCCTTGGACGAAATATACAAGATGCCACTTCATAAATTTCGTCCCGAGGCTATTTTAGGTGCTGCGTCACCTTATTATTGGGCCAGGCCCATGTAATTTCGAAATACATAAGTATAGGTTATTTTTAGAGTCCGTATGTGTGGGGAAACAAGAGATAGGGTTGATTTCGGACCCCTCCACCAAGGGCCACGAAATTCCCCCCTCTTCCTCCATATATACAGCCCTTAGGGCATCGTTTAGACTTTGGGTTTTGTTTAGATTAAAAGTTCGCCATAGCTGCAACTTCGCGTACTTCGTTTGTGTTCAACGACCAGACAAAGGCGTCACAGAACCCCACCTTGATCAATAAAGCTTTCATCTTATATTCGCAATATCCAGATTGCAATCTTAGTTTCTTGCTTGTTCTTTGTTTGCTCGCAGGAAACAGACCCTCGTGGTCAGGTTGATCGTGCTCCGGCGTGGTCAATAACCTCTCGGAGTTGGTTTAGCGATTGCTAAGGCGCGACGTCCTCGCATGATGAGGACATCAATACAATTGTTACACCCACAGCCCCTGCTGCTATACATACTGGACCAATTACTAGAGCTCGTGCACGCCAACTAAATTACCAGGTACTTTCGTTTCTTGGTAATGATTCTAATGTTCATGAGAATATGATGCTGCCTAAATTGGATACATTTGTTTTGCTTACAAATGAAGGGCCTAGCTTGGAGAAGGATGAACATTGGAGCAAGAACAAGCATGGAGATGATGGCATGCGCAAGGGGAACAAGAACGGAGTTACAAGTGATGATTTCAGGACTTTGAAGCCACCATAATGGGTGCATGAAGCCTTGGACGAAATATACAAGATGCCACTTCATAAATTTCGTCCCAAGGCTATTTTAGGTGCTGCGTCACCTTATTATTGGGCCAGGCCCATGTAATTTCGAAATATATAAGTATAGGCTATTTTTAGAGTCCGTATGTGTGGGGAAACAAGAGATAGGGTTGATTTCGGACCCCTCCACCAAGGGCCACGAAATTCCCCCCTCTTCCTCCATATATACAGCCCTTAGGGCATCGTTTAGACTTTGGGTTTTGTTTAGATTAAAAGTTCGCCATAGCTGCAACTTCGCGTACTTCGTTTGTGTTCAACGACCAGACAAAGGCGTCACAGAACCCCACCTTGATCAATAAAGCTTTCATCTTATATTCACAATATCTAGATTGCAATCTCAGTTTCTTGCTTGTTCTTCGTTTGCTCGCAGGAAACAGACCCTCGTGGTCAGGTTGATCGTGCTCCGGCGTGGTCAATAACCTCTCGGAGTTTGTTTAGCGATTGCTAAGGCGCGACGTCCTCGCATGTTCGTAGTCGGATCGTGAAAGTCGACTTCCACCAAAGTGATATCCATCATCTCATCGAAAGACGGGACACCTTTGCCTCTATCACTATTTATGTTATCCAGAACAAAAATACTTCACACACTTTTGTGTTTTGTCTAATTGCAGGTGTATGGGACATTTGTACAATCCACATATGAAGATAAGGAAGCAAGAGATGTTTATTTGCTGTCCAAAAAGTTCTCTCACGTCACTTTTGGCCCAAGAGAAGATAGAGTCCAAGTCTCTCACGTTCTGGATTCAGATTCGGACTGCACAGACACACCTGACTCAAATCGCACACAAGTTTTTCATACGGACTCCGAATTGGGTGATTCTTTTTTTGTTGGAAACTAGATTTCGTGCACTTTCCAACCCAATTGGAATCACCTTCAAATTCGTCCGGAGCGTTGAGTTGTGGACGAAACAATCTGATGCTGCAGCAGAATCCGAGTCAAACTACAAGTCCAAAGGTGTTACATCACCTCCACTTGGGCCCATTGGCCTTGTACGACTTAGGGTTGGTTTTAGGATGCCTTGGGACGTTCTCCCACCTCCTTGGCCGCCACCCCTTGCTCCTATATAAGTAGATCCATCTAGTAGCTTTTCCTTGGGATTTGTTTAGTTAAAAGTTAGCCATTGCAACTTCGTGTACTTCGTTTGTATCCAACGACCAGACCAAGACCGCTTCCGGATCCCCACCATTATCAATACCTCATATATATTTGCAATATTCAGATTGCTTTATCATATTCTTGCTCGTTCTTCGATTGCTTGCAGGAATAGACCTTCGTGGTCAGGCTGACCGTGCTTCTGGCATCGTCAGTAACCTCAGGAGATTGGTTTAGCGATTGCCAAGGCGCAACGTCGTGCACGTCTGTAGTCGGATCGTCAAAGTTGTCTCCACCAAATCGATAGTTATCATCTCATCGAAAGATCGGGACACCCCGCCTTGATAGAGGACATGACTACCTTGGATATGACCAAAAATATTGCATATATGCATATTTGTCAGGTGATTTCTAGTGCAAACTATTCAATAATCTATTTATGTTATCCAGAACAAAAATACTTCACACACTTTTGTGTTTTGTCTAATTGCAGGTGTATGGGACATTTGTACAATCCACATATGAAGATAAGGAAGAAAGAGATGTTTATTTGCTGTCCAAAAAGTTCTCTCACGTCACTTTTGGCCCAAGAGAAGATAGAGTCCAAGTCTCTCACGTTCTGGATTCAGATTCGGACTGCACAGACATACCTGACTCAAAACGCACACAAGTTTTTCATACGGACTCCGAATTGGGTGATTCTTTTTTTCTTGGAAACTAGATTTCGTGCACTTTCCAACCCAATTGGAATCACCTTCAAATTCGTCCGGAGCGTTGAGTTGTGGACGAAACAATCTGATGCTGCAGCAGAATCCGAGTCAAACTACAAGTCCAAAGGTGTTACATCACCTCCACTTGGGCCCATTGGCCTTGTACGACCGAGATTTAGTTTTAGGCTGCCTTGGGACGTCCTCCCACCTCCTTGGCCGCCACCCCTTGCTCCTATATAAGTAGATCCATCTAGTAGCTTTTCCTTGGGATTTGTTTAGTTAAAAGTTAGCCATTGCAACTTCGTGTACTTCGTTTGTGTCCAACGACCAGACCAAGACCGCTTACGGATCCCCACCATTATCAATACCTCATATATATTTGCAATATTCAGATTGCTTTATCATATTCTTGCTCGTTCTTCGATTGCTTGCAGGAATAGACCTTCGTGGTCAGGCTGACCGTGCTTCCGGCATCGTCAGTAACCTCAGGAGATTGGTTTAGCGATTGCTAAGGCGCAACGTCGTGCACGTTTGTAGTCGGATCGTCAAAGTCGTCTCCACCAAATCGATAGTTATCATCTCATCGAAAGATCGGGACACCCTCGCCTCTATCAGCATTCTTCTTCTTCCATGGCATCAACAGGGCACACAAGTGATATTATTTGTCGTCGTTGTAAGGGAGGAGGTAATTATGCGAGGGAATGCAAATCTCCGCGTGTGATGATTGCTACCGCGGATGGTGGATATGAGTCCGCTAGTGACTATGATGAGGAGACATTGGCTCTTATTACACGTGAAGAACATGGTGGAGATGCTTCTGATCATGAGACGCAATACATGGCTCCTGAAGACGCTGACAGGTATGAATGTTTAGTTGCTCAACGTGTTTTGAGTGTGCAGGTCACACAAGCTGAGCAAAATCAGAGGCACAATTTGTTCCATACCAAGGGAGTTGTGAAGGAACGTTCTGTGCGCGTCATAATAGACGGAGGGAGCTGCAACAACTTGGCTAGCATGGAGATGGTGGAGAAGCTTTCTCTCACCACAAGACCACATTCACATCCTTACTACATCCAATGGTTCAACAACAGCGGCAAGGTTAAGGTAACACGTACTGTTCGTGTGCATTTTAGTATCTCTACATATGCTGATTATGTTGATTGTGATGTGGTACATATGCAAGCATGTTCCTTATTACTTGGTAGACCATGGCAATTTGATAAAAATTCTGTACACCATGGTAGAAACAATCACTATACTCTTGTTCATAAGGATAAAAATATTACTTTGCTTCCTATGACTCCTGATTCCATTTTGAAAGATGATATTAATAGAGCTAATAAAGCACAACAGGAGAAGAATAAGAGTGAAAATCAGATTGTGGCAAAAGAATGTGAGCAACAAATGAAGCCTAATAATAAACCATCTAGTGTTGCTTCTGAAATTAAATTGAAAAGTGCATGTTTATTTGCCACCAAATCTGATATTGATGAGCTAGATTTCAGCAAATCTGTTTGCTATGTTTTTGTGTGCAAAGAGGCATTATTTTCATTCGAGGACGTGCCTTCCTCTTTGCCTCCTGCTGTCACTAACATTTTGCAGGAGTTCGCTGACGTTTTTCCACAAGACGTGCCACCGGGATTACCGCCTATTCGAGGGATTGAGCATCAGATTGACTTAATTCCCGGTGCTTCACTGCCAAACCGTGCACCATACCGTACCAATCCAGAGGAGACGAAGGAGATTATGCGTCAAGTACAAGAGCTTCTCGACAAAGGTTATATACGCGAATCCCTTAGTCCTTGTGCTGTTCCTATTATTCTAGTGCCGAAAAAGGATGGTACATCACGTATGTGTGTTGATTGTAGAGGCATTAATAATATTACTATTCGTTATCGTCATCCTATTCCTAGGCTAGATGATATGCTTGATGAATTGAGTGGCTCTACAATATTCTCCAAAGTTGATTTGCGTAGTGGCTATGATGAGGACATCAATACAATTGTTATACCCACAGCCCCTGCTGCTATACATACTGGACCAATTACTAGAGCTCGTGCACGCCAACTAAATTATCAGGTACTTTCGTTTCTTGGTAATGATTCTAATGTTCATGAGAATATGATGCTGCCTAAATTGGATACATTTGTTTTGCTTACAAATGAAGGGCCTAGCTTGGAGAAGGATGAACATTGGAGCAAGAACAAGCATGGAGATGATGGCATGCGCAAGGGGAACAAGAACGGAGTTACAAGTGATGATTTCAGGACTTTGAAGCCACCATAATGTGTGCATGAAGCCTTGGACGAAATATACAAGATGCCACTTCATAAATTTCGTCCCGAGGCTATTTTAGGTGCTGCGTCACCTTATTATTGGGCCAGGCCCATGTAATTTCGAAATACATAAGTATAGGCTATTTTTAGAGTCCGTATGTGTGGGGAAACAAGAGATAGGGTTGATTTTGGACCCCTCCACCAAGGGCCACGAAATTCCCCCCTCTTCCTCCATATATACAGCCCTTAGGGCATCGTTTAGACTTTGGGTTTTGTTTAGATTAAAAGTTCGCCATAGCTGCAACTTCGCGTACTTCGTTTGTGTTCAACGACCAGACAAAGGCGTCACAGAACCCCACCTTGATCAATAAAGCTTTCATCTTATATTCGCAATATCCAGATTGCAATCTCAGTTTCTTGCTTGTTCTTCGTTTGCTCGCAGGAAACAGACCCTCGTGGTCAGGTTGATCGTGCTCCGGCGTGGTCAATAACCTCTCGGAGTTGGTTTAGCGATTGCTAAGGCGCGACGTCCTCGCACGTTCGTAGTCGGATCGTCAAAGTCGACTTCCACCAAAGCGAAATCCACCATCTCATCGAAAGACGGGACACCTTTGCCTCTATCACCAAGGGAGTTGTGAAGGAACGTTCTGTGCGCATCATAATAGACGGAGGGAGCTGCAACAACTTGGCTAGCATGGAGATGGTGGAGAAGCTTTCTCTCACCACAAGACCACATCCACATCCTTACTACATCCAATGGTTCAACAACAGCGGCAAGGTTAAGGTAACACGTACTGTTCGTGCGCATTTTAGTATCTCTACATATGCTGATTATGTTGATTGTGATGTGGTACCTATGCAAGCATGTTCCTTATTACTTGGTAGACCATGGCAATTTGATAAAAATTCTGTACACCATGGTAGAAACAATCACTATACTCTTGTTCATAAGGATAAAAATATTACTTTGCTTCCTATGACTCCTGATTCCATTTTGAAAGATGATATTAATAGAGCTAATAAAGCACAACAGGAGAAGAATAAGAGTGAAAATCAGATTGTGGCAAAAGAATTTGAGCAACAAATGAAGCCTAATAATAAACCATCTAGTGTTGCTTCTGAAATTAAATTGAAAAGTGCATGTTTATTTGCCACCAAATCTGATATTGATGAGCTAGATTTCAGCAAATCTGTTTGCTATGCTTTTGTGTGCAAAGAGGCATTATTTTCATTCGAGGACGTGTCTTCCTCTTTGCCTCTTGCTGTCACTAACATTTTGCAGGAGTTCGCTGACGTCTTTCCACAAGACGTGCCACCGGGATTACCGCCTATTCGAGGGATTGAGCATCAGATTGACTTAATTCCCGGTGCTTCACTGCCAAACCGTGCACCATACCGTACCAATCCAGAGGAGACGAAGGAGATTATGCGTCAAGTACAAGAGCTTCTCGACAAAGGTTATATACGCGAATCCCTTAGTCCTTGTGCTGTTCCTATTATTCTAGTGCCGAAAAAGGATGGTACATCACGTATGTGTGTTGATTGTAGAGGCATTAATAATATTACTATTCGTTATCGTCATCCTATTCCTAGGCTAGATGATATGCTTGATGAATTGAGTGGCTCTACAATATTCTCCAAAGTTGATTTGCGTAGTGGCTACCATCAAATTCGTATGAAATTGGGAGATGAATGGAAAACAGCATTTAAAACTAGGTTTGGATCATATGAGTGGTTAGTCATGCCTTTTGGGTTAACTAATGCACCTAGTACTTTCATGAGATTAATGAACGAAGTTTTACGTGCTTTCATTGGACGATTTGTGGTAGTTTACTTTGATGACATATTGATTTATAGCAGATCTTTGGAAGAACATTTGGAACATTTACGTGCTGTTTTTATTGCTCTACGTGATGCACGTTTGTTTGGTAACCTTGGGAAGTGCACCTTTTGCACCGACCGAGTATCTTTTCTTGGCTATGTTGTTACTCCACAGGGAATTGAAGTTGATAAAGCCAAGATTGAAGCTATTGAGAGTTGGCCGCAGCCCAAAACGGTCACACAAGTGAGGAGTTTTCTTGGCCTCGCTGGATTCTATAGGCGTTTTGTGAGAGATTTCAGCACCATTGCTGCACCTCTCAACGAGCTTACAAAGAAAGATGTGCCTTTTCTTTGGGGTACCGCACAGGAAGAAGCCTTCACGGTATTGAAAGATAAGTTGACACATGCTCCTTTACTCCAACTTCCTGATTTTAATAAGACTTTTGAGCTTGAATGTGATGCTAGTGTGATAGAGGCGGGGTGTCCCGATCTTTCGATGAGATGATGGATATCGCTTTGGTGGAAGTCGACTTTGACGACCCGACTACGAACGTGCGAGGACGTCGCGCCTTAGCAATCGCTAAACCAACTCCGAGAGGTTAATGACCACACCGGAGCATGATCAACCTGACCACAAGGGTCTGTTTCCTGCGAGCAAACGAAGAACGAGCAAGAATATGATAAAGCAATCTGAATATTGCAAATATATATGAGGTATTGATAATGGTGGGGATCCGGAAGCGGTCTTGGTCTGGTCGTTGGACACAAACGAAGTACACGAAGTTGCAATGGCTAACTTTTAACTAAACAAATCCCAAGGAAATGCTACTAGATGGATCTACTTATATAGGAGCAAGGGGTGGCTGCCAAGGAGGTGGGAGGACGTCCCAAGGCAGCCTAAAACTAAATCTAGGTCGTACAAGGCCAATGGGCCCAAGTGGAGGTGATGTAACACCTTTGGACTTGTAGTTTGACTCGGATTCTGCTGCAGTATCAGATTGTTTCGTCCACAACTCAACGCTCCGGACGAATTTGAAGGCGATTCCAATTGGGTTGGAAAGTGCACGAAATCTAGTTTCCAACAAAAAAAGAATCACCCAATTCGGAGTCCGTATGAAAAACTTGTGTGCGTTTTGAGTCAGGTATGTCTGTGCAGTCCGAATCTGAATCCAGAACGTGAGACACTTGGACTCTATCTTCTCTTGGGCCAAAAGTGACGTGAGAGAACTTTTTGGACAGAAAATAAACATCTCTTTCTGCCTTATCTTCATATGTGGATTGTACAAATATCCCATACACCTGCAATTAGACAAAACACAAAAGTGTGTGAAGTATTTTTGTTCTGGATAACATAAATAGATTATTGAATAGTTTGCACTAGAAATCACCTGACAAATATGCATATATGCAATATTTTTGGTCATATCCAAGGGAGTCATGTCCTCATCATCCTCCCCTTCTTGAAAATAAAGCCGTCCTCGGCGTTGCTTAATCTGAAATGTGGCTAACAAAAAAGACAAGGTGTACATGTTGTATATGTATATGTCATCCATTTTTACTTCCCTTGATTTTTGCATATATGACACATGAATAGATGAGTAACTTGCATAGTTCATAAAATCGAAAGCCAAAAAATTAGCACAAGAAGTAGAAGGCATGAAAATATTGCAACTCAGTTTGCACATATAAGTGAAGCTCTTATTCATTTCAAAAGATTGACAATGTTCATCATTAAACCATCCCAACATTGGTGAATAAACCTTACTTGCATCAAATTTACATGCTACAACATGCTTAAATAAGCAAACATGCAATAAGTCATTCAACACAGGATCATCACCAAGATTAGAGGTCATATCAAAATGATTAAACATTGGTTCTTTTGCATCAATAGTTAATTCAATGGGTGCACTCAAAATTGTTGGTATTTCAGTTGTTTGATCACATGGCAAAGTCAAATTATCAACGTAGTCCTCTAAAATAGGTGGTGTGATCAAAGTAGTGGGTAGCTCATCAGATGGTGCATTCAAATTGACAAGGCATTCATCATTCTCATGTAGAGATGGAAGATCAGTACCTTTGTCATTACATCTTATGATCAACTCAGATGATGTAGCCACTCTCGAGGGCGATGTGTCACATGGTGGAGGTGATGTAGTCCTGACAACAACGGATGTGGTTGTCATAGTATGCCTAGTAGTTGAAGGAACAATCATATCAACTCTTGGAATGTGCACCGTGCGCTTGTTCTCCTCGTGGCCAACACGTCGTTTTATTTCCTGTTCAGCTTTGCAAGCAAGATGAAACAAATGGTCCATAGGATAACATTCTTCATGAATTAGTATCTCTTGAATATCACGGTTTAATCCTCCCCAAAATCTATCCATAAAATCATCTTCACTTTCTTCTAAAGAGGAATGCAACAAGGTAGTTTGTAAATCATCATAATATTTTGTTACAGTTTCACTACCTTGTTTTAAGTGTTGCAACTTCTTAATCATGTCACGAGTATAAGAAGCAGGGACGAAAGTATGTCGCATGGCAAGTTTCAAATCATCCCAAGTAGTAGGTATATAATCAGGGTGTAACCGACAATATTCACTCCACCAAACCAAAGCATAACCAGTGAAAGAACCAACCGCAACCTTAACCTTTTTATGTTCATCGAAATTATGGGAAGCAAATATATTTTTTATGTCGAACTCCCATTCAATATATAAAGCAGGTTTAAAACGGCCATTAAATGGTGGTATAGATACATTAACCTGATCATGTGCATTTGGATGTTTGTGCACCTCTCGTGACGGTTGTGGTATTTGCAAAGGTGGTGGCACGTCTCCCACGATCGACAAAGCCCATGAGTTGACTCTGGATCCTGTCATGATTAGTAGAACAAGAAACAAAACCCAAAAATTTTCTGATACCACTTGATAGAGGCGGGGGTGTCCCGATCTTTCGATGAGATGATAACTATCGATTTGGTGGAGATGACTTTGACGATCCGACTACAAACGTGCACGACGTTGCGCCTTAGCAACCGCTAAACCAATCTCCTGAGGTTACTGACGATGCCGGAAGCACGGTCAGCCTGACCACGAAGGTCTATTCCTGCAAGCAATCGAAGAACAAGCAAGAATATGATAAAGCAATCTGAATATTGCAAATATATATGAGGTATTGATAATGGTGGGGATCCGGAAGCGGTCTTGGTCTGGTCGTTGGACACAAACGAAGTACACAAAGTTGCAATGGCTAACTTTTAACTAAACAAATCCCAAGGAAAAGCTACTAGATGGATCTACTTATATAGGAGCAAGGGGTGGCGGCCAAGGAGGTGGGAGGACGTCCCAAGGCAGCCTAAAACTAAATCTAGGTCGTACAAGGCCAATGGGCCCAAGTGGAGGTGATGTAACACCTTTGGACTTGTAGTTTGACTCGGATTCTGCTGCAGCATCAGATTGTTTCGTCCACAACTCAAAGCTCCGGACGAATTTGAAGGTGATTCCAATTGGGTTGGAAAGTGCACGAAATCTAGTTTCCAACATAAAAACAATCACCCAATTCGGAGTCCGTATGAAAAACTTGTGTGCGTTTTGATTTAGGTGTGTCTGTGCAGTCCGAATCTGAATCCAGAACGTGAGAGACTTGGACTCTATCTTCTCTTGGGCCAAAAGTGACGTGAGAGAACTTTTTGGACAGCAAATAAACATCTCTTTCTTCCTTATCTTCATATGTGGATTGTACAAATGTCCCATACACCTGCAATTAGACAAAACACAAAAGTGTGTGAAGTATTTTTGTTCTGGATAACATAAATAGATTATTGAATAGTTTGCACTAGAAATCACCTGACAAATATGCATATATGCAATATTTTTGGTCATATCCAAGGTAGTCATGTCCTCTTGTCCTCATCAAATTTGAAGGTGATTCCAATTGGATTGGAAAGTGCACGAAATCTAGTTTCCAACAAAAAAAGAATCACCCAATTCGGAGTCCGTATGAAAAACTTGTGTGCGTTTTGAGTCAGGTATGTCTGTGCAGTCCGAATCTGAATCCAGAACGTGAGAGACTTGGACTCTATCTTCTCTTGGGCCAAAAGTGACGTGAGAGAACTTTTTGGACAGAAAATAAACATCTATTTCTGCCTTATCTTCATATGTGGATTGTACAAATGTCCCATACACCTGCAATTAGACAAAACACAAAAGTGTGTGAAGTATTTTTGTTCTGGATAACATAAATAGATTATTGAATAGTTTGCACTAGAAATCACCTGACAAATATGCATATATGCAATATTTTTGGTCATATCCAAGGGAGTCATGTCCTCATCATAGTGGAATTGGATTAGGAGGTGTGTTATTACAAGATGGCAAACCTGTTGCATACTTTTCTGAAAAATTGAGTGGGCCTAGTCTGAATTATTCTACTTATGATAAAGAATTATATGCTCTTGTTCGGACTTTAGAAACATGGCAACATTATTTATGGCCCAAAGAATTTGTTATACATTCTGATCATGAATCTTTGAAACATATTAAAAGTCAAGCTAAACTGAATCGTAGACATGCTAAATGGGTTGAATTCATTGAGACTTTCCCTTATGTCATTAAACACAAGAAGGGAAAAGAAAATGTTATTGCTGATGCATTGTCTCGTCGCTATACTATGCTTTCACAACTTGACTTCAAAATATTTGGTTTGGAGACCATCAAAGATCAATATGTGCATGATGCTGATTTTAAAGATGTAATGCAGAATTGTAAAGAAGGAAGAATGTGGAACAAGTTTGTCGTTAACGATGGATTTGTGTTTCGTGCTAACAAGCTATGCATTCCAGCTAGCTCCGTTCGTCTTTTGTTGTTGCAGGAGGCGCATTGATAGAGGCAAAGGTGTCCCGTCTTTCGATGAGATGGTGGATTTCGCTTTGGTGGCAGTCGACTTTGACGATCCGACTACGAACGTGCGAGGACGTCGCGCCTTAGCAATCGCTAAACCAACTCCGAGAGGTTATTGACCATGCCGGAGCACGATCAACCTGACCACGAGGGTCTGTTTCCTGCGAGCAAACGAAGAACAAGCAAGAAACTGAGATTGTAATCTGGATATTGCGAATATAAGATGAAAGCTTTATTGATCAAGGTGGGGTTCTGTGACGCCTTTGTCTGGTCGTTGAACACAAAAGAAGTACGCGAAGTTGCAGCTATGGCGAACTTTTAATCTAAACAAAACCCAAAGTCTAAACGATGCCCTAAGGGCTGTATATATGGAGGAAGAGGGGGGAATTTCGTGGCCCTTGGTGGAGGGGTCCGAAATCAACCCTATCTCTTGTTTCCCCACACATACGGACTCTAAAAATAGCCTATACTGATGTATTTCGAAATTACATGGGCCTGGCCCAATAATAAGGTGACGCAGCACCTAAAATAGCCTCGGGACGAAATTTATGAAGTGGCATCTTGTATATTTCGTCCAAGGCTTCATGCACCCATTATGGTGGCTTCAAAGTCCTGAAATCATCACTTGTAACTCCGTTCTTGTTCCCCTTGCGCATGCCATCATCTCCATGCTTGTTCTTGCTCCAATGTTCATCCTTCTCCAAGCTAGGCCCTTCATTTGTAAGCAAAACAAATGTATCCAATTTAGGCAGCATCATATTCTCATGAACATTAGAATCATTACCAAGAAACGAAAGTACCTGGTAATTTAGTTGGCGTGCACGAGCTCTAGTAATTGGTCCAGTATGTATAGCAGCAGGGGCTGTGGGTGTAACAATTGTATTGATGTCCTCATCACGTAGTCCTCTAAAATAGGTGGTGTGATCAAAGTAGTGGGTAGCTCATCAGATGGTGCATTCAAATTGACAAGGCATTCATCATTCTCATGTAGAGATGGAAGATCAGTACCTTTGTCATTACCTCTTATGATCAACTCAGATGATGTAGCCACTCTCGGGGGCGATGTGTCACATGGTGGAGGTGATGTAGTCCTGACAACAACGGATGTGGTTGTCATAGTATGCCTAGTAGTTGAAGGAACAATCATATCAACTCTTGGAATGTGCACCGTGCGCTTGTTCTCCTCGTGGCCAACACGTCGTTTTATTTCCTGTTCAGCTTTGCAAGCAAGATGAAACAAATGGTCCATAGGATAACACTCTTCATGAATTAGTATCTCTTGAATATCACGGTTTAATCCTCCCCAAAATCTATCCATAAAATCATCTTCACTTTCTTCTAAAGAGGAATGCAACAAGGTAGTTTGTAAATCATCATAATATCTTGTTACAGTTTCACTACCTTGTTTTAAGTGTTGCAACTTCTTAATCATGTCACGAGTATAATAAGCAGGGACGAAAGTATGTCGCATGGCAAGTTTCAAATCATCCCAAGTAGTAGGTATATAATCAGGGTGTAACCGACAATATTCACTCCACCAAACCAAAGCATAACCAGTGAAAGAACCAACCGCAACCTGAACCTTTTTATGTTCATCGAAATTATGGGAAGCAAATATATTTTTTATGTCGAACTCCCATTCAATATATAAAGCAGGTCTAAAACGGCCATTAAATGGTGGTATAGATACATTAACCTGATCATGTGCATTTGGATGTTTGTGCACCTCTCGTGACGGTTGTGGTATTTGCATAGGTGGTGGCATGTCTCCTGCGATCGACAAAGCCCATGAATTGACTCTGGATCCTGTCATGATTAGTAGAACAAGAAACAAAATCCAAAAATAATATTCCTATAACTACTAGGATGTGGTGGTAAAACGCTCACAGTAAAGCAAATATCAATGTCTTACAAGTTCTTACCATGTAGCAGGCGGTGATCGGCAACCAGCGGTGTCAAGTAACTCCGAATATTGAGTGAAGCGATTGCCAGGGGAGCGTACGTATACACGGTGTAGAAATATGTGGAGCTGGGTTGGCTATATATGGTAGCAAAAGATTAGCAATAATCAATTCAAAGATGCAATGTTGAATAAACGCTCAACGACGGTACTGTGCTGATCCTAGGCTAGACCGGACTAGAGACGCGAGCCTAGAACACTAATGAGGTCACGTCGTAGCACAACCAGCATCAATGAAGGATACAAAGTAGCTCTGGACAGCAAGATATAAGTGAAGATCACAACGGCAGTAAAGATAATGATGTGAAACAATAGCCAAGCTGTTTTACTGAACAGTGCACAAAACAGATTCCAATCCGAATTCAGGTACGAGATTGATTCTAGATAGATCCAATTTTTTTTCTTCTCTCTTTTTTTTTCTCACGCTTTTTTTTTCTTTTTCTTCTCCCTCTTTTTCTTTTTTTTCTTTCCTTTTCTCTCTCTTTTTTTTCTTTATCTTCTTTTTCTCCCTCTTTGCAAGACAAACTAGATAAGATGCAGATTCGATCAGGCGAAGATGTGAGTGACTCAACTATGATTATGACAATAAACAGTGCGTAGCACGTGGTGGAAATTGGTGGATTGGATGGTGGATAGCGGATGGGATAATGATGCAGCGGCTGCGTGACTAATGTGAACAGAACTCGAAACTCTAAAGGAACTAGACACTAAGACCAGCAACTCGACACGACGATGCAACCGATAATTCAACTATGCAAGCAATGAAAACAAAATTGCAAAGGCTCAGACTGGCTTGGACCAAGGATGAATAGATCTAACTCTTTTTTGTGGCTTTTTCTTGAACAATAGGTAAGAAAATAAATCTAATCTAGGGAAACTGGAAATTCTCACCGAGCAACCTGAAAACTGATACCACTTGATAGAGGCGGGGTGTCCCGATCTTTCGATGAGATGATGGATATCGCTTTGGTGGAAGTCGACTTTGACGACCCGACTACGAACGTGCGAGGACGTCGCGCCTTAGCAATCGCTAAACCAACTCCGAGAGGTTAATGACCACACCGGAGCACGATCAACCTGACCACAAGGGTCTGTTTCCTGCGAGCAAACAAAGAACGAGCAAGAATATGATAAAGCAATCTGAATATTGCAAATATATATGAGGTATCGATAATGGTGGGGATCCGGAAGCGGTCTTGGTCTGGTCGTTGGACACAAACGAAGTACACGAAGTTGCAACGGCTAACTTTTAACTAAACAAATCCCAAGGAAAAGCTACTAGATGGATCTACTTATATAGGAGCAAGGGGTGGCTGCCAAGGAGGTGGGAGGACGTCCCAAGGCAGCCTAAAACTAAATCTAGGTCGTACAAGGCCAATGGGCCCAAGTGGAGGTGATGTAACACCTTTGGACTTGTAGTTTGACTCGGATTCTGCTGCAGTATCAGATTGTTTCGTCCACAACTCAACGCTCCGGACGAATTTTGATAGAGGCGGGGGTGTCCCGATCTTTCGATGAGATGATAACTATCGATTTGGTGGAGATGACTTTGACGATCCGACTACAAACGTGCATGACGTTGCGCCTTAGCAACCGCTAAACCAATCTCCTGAGGTTACTGACGATGCCGGAAGCACGGTCAGCCTGACCACGAAGGTCTATTCCTGCAAGCAATCGAAGAACAAGCAAGAATATGATAAAGCAATCTGAATATTGCAAATATATATGAGGTATTGATAATGGTGGGGATCCGGAAGCGGTCTTGGTCTGGTCGTTGGACACAAACGAAGTACACAAAGTTGCAATGGCTAACTTTTAACTAAACAAATCCCAAGGAAAAGCTACTAGATGGATCTACTTATATAGGAGCAAGGGGTGGCGGCCAAGGAGGTGGGAGGACGTCCCAAGGCAGCCTAAAACTAAATCTAGGTCGTACAAGGCCAATGGGCCCAAGTGGAGGTGATGTAACACCTTTGGACTTGTAGTTTGACTCGGATTCTGCTGCAGCATCAGATTGTTTCGTCCACAACTCAACGCTCCGGACGAATTTGAAGGTGATTCCAATTGGGTTGGAAAGTGCACGAAATCTAGTTTCCAACATAAAAACAATCACCCAATTCGGAGTCCGTATGAAAAACTTGTGTGCGTTTTGATTTAGGTGTGTCTGTGCAGTCCGAATCTGAATCCAGAACGTGAGAGACTTGGACTCTATCTTCTCTTGGGCCAAAAGTGACGTGAGAGAACTTTTTGGACAGCAAATAAACATCTCTTTCTTCCTTATCTTCATATGTGGATTGTACAAATGTCCCATACACCTGCAATTAGACAAAACACAAAAGTGTGTGAAGTATTTTTGTTCTGGATAACATAAATAGATTATTGAATAGTTTGCACTAGAAATCACCTGACAAATATGCATATATGCAATATTTTTGGTCATATCCAAGGTAGTCATGTCCTCATCATCCTCCCCTTCTTGAAAATAAAGCCGTCCTCGGCGTTGCTTAATCTGAAATGTGGCTAACAAAAGAGAAAATGTGTACATGTTGTATATGTATATGTCATCCATTTTTACTTCCCTTGATTTTTGTATATATGACACATGAATAGATAAGTAACTTGCATAGTCCATAAAATCTAAAGCCAAAAAATTAGCACAAGAAGTAGAAGGCATGAAAATATTGCAACTCAGTTTGCACATATAAGTGAAGCTCTTATTCATTTCAAAAGATTGACAATGTTCATCATTAAACCATCCCAACATTGGTGAATAAACCTTACTTGCATCAAATTTACATGCTACAACATGCTTAAATAAGCAAACATGCAATAAGTCATTCAACACAGAATCATCACCAAGATTAGAGGTCATATCAAAATGATTAAACATTGGTTCTTTTGCATCAATAGTTAATTCAATGGGTGCACTTAAAATTGTTGGTATTTCAGTTGTTTGATCACATGGCAAAGTCAAATTATCAACGTAGTCCTCTAAAATAAGTGGTGTGATCAAAAAAGTGGGTAGCTCATCAGATGGTGCATTCAAATTGACAAGGCATTCATCATTCTCATGTAGAGATGGAAGATCAGTACCTTTGTCGTTACCTCTTATGATCAACTCAGATGATGTAGCCACTCTCGGGGGCGATGTGTCACATGGTGGAGGTGATGTAGTCCTGACAACAACGGATGTGGTTGTCACAGTATGCCTAGTAGTTGAAGGAACAATCATATCAACTCTTGGAATGTGCACCGTGCGCTTGTTCTCCTCGTGGCCAACACGTCGTTTTATTTCCTGTTCAGCTTTGCAAGCAAGATGAAACAAATGGTCCATAGGATAACACTCTTCATGAATTAGTATCTCTTGAATATCACGGTTTAATCCTCCCCAAAATCTATCCATAAAATCATCTTCACTTTCTTCTAAAGAGGAATGCAACAAGGTAGTTTGTAAATCATCATAATATCTTGTTACAGTTTCACTACCTTGTTTTAAGTGTTGCAACTTCTTAATCATGTCACGAGTATAATAAGCAGGGACGAAAGTATGTCGCATGGCAAGTTTCAAATCATCCCAAGTAGTAGGTATATAATCAGGGTGTAACCGACAATATTCACTCCACCAAACCAAAGCATAACCAGTGAAAGAACCAACCGCAACCTTAACCTTTTTATGTTCATTGAAATTATGGGAAGCAAATATATTTTTTATGTCGAACTCCCGTTCAATATATAAAGCAGGTTTAAAACGGCCATTAAATGGTGGTATAGATACATTAACCTGATCATGTGCATTTGGATGTTTGTGCACCTCTCGTGACGGTTGTGGTATTTGCAAAGGTGGTGGCACGTCTCCCGCGATCGACAAAGCCCATGAATTGACTCTGGATCCTGTCATGATTAGTAGAACAAGAAACAAAACCCAAAAATAATGTTCCTATAACTACTAGGATGTGGTGGTAAAACGCTCACAGTAAAGCAAATATCAATGTCTTACAAGTTCTTACCATGCAGCAGGCGGTGATCGGCAACCAGCGGTGTTAAGTAACTCCGAATATTGAGTAAAGCGATTGCCAGGGGAGCGTACGTATACACGATGTAGAAATATGTGGAGCTGGGTTGGCTATATATGGTAGCAAAAGATTAGCAATAATCAATTCAAAGATGCAATGTTGAATAAACGCTCAACGACGGTACTGTGCTGGTCCTAGGCTAGACCGGACTAGAGACGCGAGCCTAGAACACTAATGAGGTCACGGCGTAGCACAACTAGCATCAATGAAGGATACTAAGTAGCTCTTGACAGCAAGATATAAGTGAAGATAATGATGAAAAACAACTGCCAAGCAGGATATACAACAACTCTCTCTCCAACTTTCCTCTTGAAAAGTTTGAGACAATTTTCTGATAAATTCTTTCAAAGAATGCTACTAACTCAAGCTTTCCAATGCAAAAAGAATCACTCAATTCGGAGTCCGTATGAAAAACTTGTGTGCGTTTTGAGTCAGGTATGTCTGTGCAGTCCGAATCTGAATCCAGAACGTGAGAGACTTGGACTCTATCTTCTCTTAGGCCAAAAGTGACGTGAGAGAACTTTTTGGACAGCAAATAAACATCTCTTTCTTCCTTATCATCATATGTGGATTGTACAAATGTCCCATACACCTGCAATTAGACAAAACACAAAAGTGTGTGAAGTATTTTTGTTCTGGATAACATAAATAGATTATTGAATAGTTTGCACTAGAAATCACCTGACAAATATGCATATATGCAATATTTTTGGTCATATCCAAGGTAGTCATGTCCTCATCATCCTCCCCTTCTTGAAAATAAAGCCGTCCTCGGCGTTGCTTAATCTGAAATGTGGCTAACAAAAGAGACAAGGTGTACATGTTGTATATGTATATGTCATCCATTTTTACTTCCCTTGATTTTTGCATATATGACACATGAATAGATGAGTAACTTGCATAGTTCATAAAATCTAAAGCCAAAAAATTAGCACAAGAAGTAGAAGGCATGAAAATATTGCAACTCAGTTTGCACATATAAGTGAAGCTCTTATTCATTTCAAAAGATTGACAAAACCATCCCAACATTGGTGAATAAACCTTACTTGCATCAAATTTACATGCTACAACATGCTTAAATACGCAAACATGCAATAAGTCATTCAACACAGAATCATCACCAAGATTAGAGGTCATATCAAAATGATTAAACATTGGTTCTTTTGCATCAATAGTTAATTCAATGGGTGCACTCAAAATTGTTGGTATTTCAGTTGTTTGATCACATGGCAAAGTCAAATTATCAACGTAGTCCTCTAAAATAGGTGGTGTGATCAAAGTAGTGGGTAGCTCATCAGATGGTGCATTCAAATTGACAAGGCATTCATCATTCTCATGTAGAGATGGAAGATCAGTACCTTTGTCATTACCTCTTATGATCAACTCAGATGATGTAGCCACTCTCAGGGGCGATGTGTCACATGGTGGAGGTGATGTAGTCCTGACAACAACGGATGTGGTTGTCATAGTATGCCTAGTAGTTGAAGGAACAATCATATCAACTCTTGGAATGTGCACCGTGCGCTTGTTCTCCTCGTGGCCAACACGTCGTTTTATTTCCTGTTCAGCTTTGCAAGCAAGATGAAACAAATGGTCCATAGGATAACATTCTTCATGAATTAGTATCTCTTGAATATCACGGTTTAATCCTCCCCAAAATCTATCCATAAAATCATCTTCACTTTCTTCTAAAGAGGAATGCAACAAGGTAGTTTGTAAATCATCATAATATTTTGTTACAGTTTCACTACCTTGTTTTAAGTGTTGCAACTTCTTAATCATGTCACGAGTATAAGAAGCAGGGACGAAAGTATGTCGCATGGCAAGTTTCAAATCATCCCAAGTAGTAGGTATATAATCAGGGTGTAACCGACAATATTCACTCCACCAAACCAAAGCATAACCAGTGAAAGAACCAACCGCAACCTTAACCTTTTTATGTTCATCGAAATTATGGGAAGCAAATATATTTTTTATGTCGAACTCCCATTCAATATATAAAGCAGGTTTAAAACGGCCATTAAATGGTGGTATAGATACATTAACCTGATCATGTGCATTTGGATGTTTGTGCACCTCTCGTGACGGTTGTGGTATTTGCAAAGGTGGTGGCACGTCTCCCACGATCGACAAAGCCCATGAGTTGACTCTGGATCCTGTCATGATTAGTAGAACAAGAAACAAAACCCAAAAATTTTCTGATACCACTTGATAGAGGCGGGGGTGTCCCGATCTTTCGATGAGATGATAACTATCGATTTGGTGGAGATGACTTTGACGATCCGACTACAAACGTGCACGACGTTGCGCCTTAGCAACCGCTAAACCAATCTCCTGAGGTTACTGACGATGCCGGAAGCACGGTCAGCCTGACCACGAAGGTCTATTCCTGCAAGCAATCGAAGAACAAGCAAGAATATGATAAAGCAATCTGAATATTGCAAATATATATGAGGTATTGATAATGGTGGGGATCCGGAAGCGGTCTTGGTCTGGTCGTTGGACACAAACGAAGTACACAAAGTTGCAATGGCTAACTTTTAACTAAACAAATCCCAAGGAAAAGCTACTAGATGGATCTACTTATATAGGAGCAAGGGGTGGCGGCCAAGGAGGTGGGAGGACGTCCCAAGGCAGCCTAAAACTAAATCTAGGTCGTACAAGGCCAATGGGCCCAAGTGGAGGTGATGTAACACCTTTGGACTTGTAGTTTGACTCGGATTCTGCTGCAGCATCAGATTGTTTCGTCCACAACTCAAAGCTCCGGACGAATTTGAAGGTGATTCCAATTGGGTTGGAAAGTGCACGAAATCTAGTTTCCAACATAAAAACAATCACCCAATTCGGAGTCCGTATGAAAAACTTGTGTGCGTTTTGATTTAGGTGTGTCTGTGCAGTCCGAATCTGAATCCAGAACGTGAGAGACTTGGACTCTATCTTCTCTTGGGCCAAAAGTGACGTGAGAGAACTTTTTGGACAGCAAATAAACATCTCTTTCTTCCTTATCTTCATATGTGGATTGTACAAATGTCCCATACACCTGCAATTAGACAAAACACAAAAGTGTGTGAAGTATTTTTGTTCTGGATAACATAAATAGATTATTGAATAGTTTGCACTAGAAATCACCTGACAAATATGCATATATGCAATATTTTTGGTCATATCCAAGGTAGTCATGTCCTCTTGTCCTCATCAAATTTGAAGGTGATTCCAATTGGATTGGAAAGTGCACGAAATCTAGTTTCCAACAAAAAAAGAATCACCCAATTCGGAGTCCGTATGAAAAACTTGTGTGCGTTTTGAGTCAGGTATGTCTGTGCAGTCCGAATCTGAATCCAGAACGTGAGAGACTTGGACTCTATCTTCTCTTGGGCCAAAAGTGACGTGAGAGAACTTTTTGGACAGAAAATAAACATCTATTTCTGCCTTATCTTCATATGTGGATTGTACAAATGTCCCATACACCTGCAATTAGACAAAACACAAAAGTGTGTGAAGTATTTTTGTTCTGGATAACATAAATAGATTATTGAATAGTTTGCACTAGAAATCACCTGACAAATATGCATATATGCAATATTTTTGGTCATATCCAAGGGAGTCATGTCCTCATCATAGTGGAATTGGATTAGGAGGTGTGTTATTACAAGATGGCAAACCTGTTGCATACTTTTCTGAAAAATTGAGTGGGCCTAGTCTGAATTATTCTACTTATGATAAAGAATTATATGCTCTTGTTCGGACTTTAGAAACATGGCAACATTATTTATGGCCCAAAGAATTTGTTATACATTCTGATCATGAATCTTTGAAACATATTAAAAGTCAAGCTAAACTGAATCGTAGACATGCTAAATGGGTTGAATTCATTGAGACTTTCCCTTATGTCATTAAACACAAGAAGGGAAAAGAAAATGTTATTGCTGATGCATTGTCTCGTCGCTATACTATGCTTTCACAACTTGACTTCAAAATATTTGGTTTGGAGACCATCAAAGATCAATATGTGCATGATGCTGATTTTAAAGATGTAATGCAGAATTGTAAAGAAGGAAGAATGTGGAACAAGTTTGTTGTTAACGATGGATTTGTGTTTCGTGCTAACAAGCTATCCATTCCAGCTAGCTCCGTTCGTCTTTTGTTGTTGCAGGAGGCGCATGGAGGAGGATTAATGGGACACTTTGGCGTGAAGAAGACGGAGGACGTACTTGCTACACATTTCTTTTGGCCAAAGATGAGACGGGATGTTGAGCGTTTTATTGCTCGCTGCACTACATGTCAAAAAGCTAAGTCACGACTCAATCCTCATGGTTTATATATGCCTTTGCCTGTACCTAGTGTTCCTTGGGAGGATATATCTATGGACTTTGTTTTAGGTTTACCTCGAACAAAGAAGGGGAGGGATAGCATATTTGTTGTCGTGGATAGATTCTCGAAAATGGCACACTTTATACCATGTCATAAAAGTGATGATGCTGTTAATGTTGCTGATTTGTTCTTTCGTGAAATTATTCGCTTGCATGGTGTGCCAAATACTATTGTTTCAGATCGTGATACTAAATTGCTTAGCCACTTTTGGAGATGTTTATGGGCTAAGTTGGGGACTAAACTGCTTTTTAGTACTACTTGTCACCCCCAAACTGATGGACAAACTGAAGTAGTCAATAGAACGTTGTCTACTATGCTTAGGGCTGTTTTGAAGAATAATAAGAAAATGTGGGAGGAATGCTTGCCTCATATTGAATTTGCTTATAATCGTTCATTGCATTCTACTACTAAGATGTGCCCTTTTGAAGTTGTGTATGGTTTCCTACCTCGTGCACCTATTGATTTGTTGCCTCTTCCATCTTCGGAGAAGGTTAATTTTGATGCTAAACAACGTGCTGAATTGATTTTAAAAATGCATGAGTTAACTAAGGAAAACATTGAGCGCATGAATGCTAAATATAAACTTGCTGGAGATAAGGGTAGAAAACATGTTGTGTTTGCACCTGAAGATCTTGTTTGGTTACATTTGCGTAAGGATAGATTTCCTGATTTGCGCAAATCAAAGCTAATGCCACGTGCTGATGGTCCCTTTAAGGTGTTAGAGAAAATAAATGATAATGCATATAAACTTGAGTTGCCTGCAGATTTTGGGGTTAGTCCCACTTTTAACATTGCAGATTTGAAGCATTATGTGGGTGAGGAAGATGAACTTCCGTCGAGGACGACTTCATTTCAAGAAGGGGAGGATGATGAGGACATCAATACAATTGTTACACCCACAGCCCCTGCTGCTATACATACTGGACAAATTACTAGAGCTCGTGCACGCCAACTAAATTATCAGGTACTTTCGTTTCTTGGTAATGATTCTAATGTTCATGAGAATATGATGCTGCCTAAATTGGATACATTTGTTTTGCTTACAAATGAAGGGCCTAGCTTGGAGAAGGATGAACATTGGAGCAAGAACAAGCATGGAGATGATGGCATGCGCAAGGGGAACAAGAACGGAGTTACAAGTGATTATTTCAGGACTTTGAAGCCACCATAATGTGTGCATGAAGCCTTGGACGAAATATACAAGATGCCACTTCATAAATTTCGTCCCGAGGCTATTTTAGGTGCTGCGTCACCTTATTATTGGGCCAGGCCCATGTAATTTCGAAATACATAAGTATAGGCTATTTTTAGAGTCCGTATGTGTGGGGAAACAAGAGATAGGGTTGATTTCGGACCCCTCCACCAAGGGCCACGAAATCCACCCCCTCTTCCTCCATATATACAGCCCTTAGGGCATCGTTTAGACCTTGGGTTTTGTTTAGATTAAAAGTTCGCCATAGCTGCAACTTCGCGTACTTCGTTTGTGTTCAACGACCAGACAAAGGCGTCACAGAACCCCACCTTGATCAATAAAGCTTTCATCTTATATTCGCAATATCCAGATTGCAATCTCAGTTTCTTGCTTGTTCTTCGTTTGCTCGCAGGAAACAGACCCTCGTGGTCAGGTTGATCGTGCTCCGGTGTGGTCAATAACCTCTCGGAGTTGGTTTAGCGATTGCTAAGGCGCGACGTCCTCGCACGTTCGTAGTCGGATCGTCAAAGTCGACTTCCACCAAAGCGAAATCCACCATCTCATCGAAAGACGGGACACCTTTGCCTCTATCAACTACATTGATAATTTTACTTTGCCATGTGATCAAACAACTGAAATACCAACAATTTTGAGTGCACCCATTGAATTAACTATTGATGCAAAAGAACCAATGTTTAATCATTTTGATATGACCTCTAATCTTGGTGATGATTCTGTGTTAAATGACTTATTGCATGTTTGCTTATTTAAGCATGTTGTAGCATGTAAATTTGATGCAAGTAAGGTTTATTCACCAATGTTGGGATGGTTTAATGATGAACATTGTCAATCTTTTGAAATGAATAAGAGCTTCACTTATATGTGCAAACTGAGTTACAATATTTTCATGCCTTCTACTTCTTGTGCTAATTTTTTGGCTTTAGATTTTATGAACTATGCAAGTTACTCATCTATTCATGTGTCATATATGCAAAAATCAAGGGAAGTAAAAATGGATGACATATACATATACAACATGTACACCTTGTCTCTTTTGTTAGCCACATTTCAGATTAAGCAACGCCGAGGACGGCTTTATTTTCAAGAAGGGGAGGATGATGAGGACATGACTACCTTGGATATGACCAAAAATATTGCATATATGCATATTTGTCAGGTGATTTCTAGTGCAAACTATTCAATAATCTATTTATGTTATCTAGAACAAAAATACTTCACACACTTTTGTGTTTTGTCTAATTGCAGGTGTATGGGACATTTGTACAATCCACATATGAAGATAAGGAAGAAAGAGATGTTTATTTTCTGTTCAAAAAGTTCTCTCACGTCACTTTTGGCCCAAGAGAAGATAGAGTCCAAGTGTCTCACGTTCTGGATTCAGATTCGGACTGCACAGACATACCTGACTCAAAACGCACACAAGTTTTTCATACGGACTCCGAATTGGGTGATTCTTTTTTTGTTGGAAACTAGATTTCGTGCACTTTCCAGCCCAATTGGAATCACCTTCAAATTCGTCCGGAGCGTTGAGTTGTGGACGAAACAATCTGATGCTGCAGCAGAATCCGAGTCAAACTACAAGTCCAAAGGTGTTACATCACCTCCACTTGGGCCCATTGGCCTTGTACGACCTAGATTTAGTTTTAGGCTGCCTTGGGACGTCCTCCCACCTCCTTGGCCGCCACCCCTTGCTCCTATATAAGTAGATCCATCTAGTAGCTTTTTTCTGGGGGATTTGTTTAGTTAAAAGTTAGCCAGTGCAACTTCGTGGACTTCGTTTGTGTCCAACGACCAGACCAAGACCACTTACGGATCCCCACCTTTATCAATACTTCATACATATTTGCAATATTCAGATTGCTTTTATTATATTCTTGCTCGTTCTTCGATTGCTTGCAGGAATAGACCTTCGTGGTCAGGTTGATCGTGCACCGGCGTGGTCAATAACCTCTGGAGATTGGTTTAGCGATTGCTAAGGCGCAACGTCGTGCAGGTTTGTAGTCGGATCGTCAAAGTCGTCTCCACCAAATCGATAGTTACCATCTCATCGAAAGATCGGGACACTCCCGCCTCTATCAAATTGTGTATATGCGGGAACAAACTTGTGACACAAGATATGATAGCAATATATGCACCACGATGATATGGTATGTATGCTATGGGAAGTATGATCACTAATGTGCACAAGTAACATTGCCGGCAATACTCAAATGGCTAGTCTCGATAGGCAAGCGACGCAAAAGTAAGGCTAGGGGTTAACAATGCAATAGCAAGGGAATATACAATGGAGGGATACCATGATACCAAGATGATATGGAGGTTACCGTCCGACGATGATGAGTAGCGGTGTTCTTGATGTAGATACCAAGATGATGGAGACTCGTCCCTAAGTAGCCGAAACACCTTAGGAAACGAAAAAACCGCGAACTCAAAATCTCACACGTCAAATGTCAAAATGGTGGTAGCGGAAATGCGGTGGTGGTTTGCACTTGGCAATGTGGAAGTGAAATGATGGGCTATACACGAGTCGGAGTTGAAGTTGCCGTCCCTAAGTAGCCGAAACACCTTAGGAGACACAAGCCACAACTCAAACAAGCTCAAACAAAATTGGGTTAGGTTGGGTTGGTGGAAGTGTATGATGGGCAAGGTTATGTGGAAGTGGAGGTGGTGGTTGATGAAGAAGTAATCGTCCCTAAGTAGCCGAAACACCTTAGAAGACTCTAATCACAACTCATACAACCACATATGCAATGGGGAACAAAATGGGTTAGGTTGCGAAAGTCGGTGGTGGCTATGCGGATGATATGGTGGAAGCCCTAGGCAAAGAGGCCAAAATCCCGAAAATTTGATGGTGTCAAATGGTGTTGGTGGTATTTTTGTGGGATGGGGGATGTCAATAGCTTCAAAACGAGCTAAAGAACGTCAAAAACGAACTCCGGATGAATTAGTTATGACCAAAACAAAATTTGAGCCGAAGCAGTGTCAGGGTTAACCGGACATCCGGGAGGAGGTCCGGATGATCCGGGCTAGGTCCGGATGATCCGGGTGTACATCCGAATGATCCGGGTTCGTCAGCTCCGGTTCTGTTTTCTCGGTGCATGGGGTATCCGGACGTCCGGGAGAGGGTCCAGCTGATCCGGGAGGTGTCCGGATGATCCGGGAGAAGGTCCGAATGATCCGGGCAGGTCAAACTGCTCGGGATTTCCTCTCGGGGACGAATTTTTGGGCGGAAATGGATGATTTTCGGGGCAAAATTTGAGGGATTTCATGGATGGAAGGTGGGGAAACTTGGGGAAATGCTAGATCCACTTGAAACCAAGCAAATCCACGGATCAAAATCAACAAAACATCATCAAACCAACAAATCACAAAAAAATTTGGGGCTATTTTTGGTGGGGATTTTCGGATGTAGGACGAAAACAACAAAATCAAGCTAGAAAAAGAGGGGTAGGGGCTCCAAAAACGTGATCAACGTGGCTCATGATACCATGATGATGTAGGGTGGAACCCTATAGCGTCGATCTTTCACGTTTGGAGTGGATCCTACGGGGAGACACGAAGAACGAGCGGAAGAACACGAGGAAATCACGGGGAGGAACGAGGGAAAACACTCAACCAACAAGGAATCGATCACACAAGTGCTAGATCGAAGAACACAAAGAGATACACGAGATCCAAAGTCAACAAAGGTAAGGATACAAAGGTAACCGATCTTCTCCGTAAGGAGGCCTTGAATCCACAAAGGGATCTTCCCACGAGGGGGTCTTGAATCCGATAGGATCTACTCCGAAGAGGCCGCGGTCTCTCATGAGGAGGAGATCCGATGGATGAGCGAGGCTCTATCTCTAACTTGAGCTAAATCAACGCTGACCCTCAAAATGGGGAGGTGGGGGTCTATTTATAGTGCTAAGCCACGAAGGGGTAAGTGAGGGGCGAAGGGGTACACGGGCTTCGGCCCAAGTCACGCACGCAGGCGGGGTCCGGATGATCCGGATGGTGGCCCGGATGATCCGGGTGTCGGGGGTCCGGATGATCCGGGTGACCGTCCGGATGATCCGGCTTCGTCGAGCAGCTTCGGTTGTCTTCGGGCACGGTTACCCGGACGATCCGGGGGAGGGTCCGGATGATCCGGCTGGGCCCGGAGGATCCGGACGTCGGTCCGGATGTCCGGCCTGGCTCCAGCAGCCGCTCCATCTTCTTCTTCCTTCTTTCTTCCGTCTTCTCTTCCATGCTTGGCCTTGGTCCTTGGATTCTCCATGGTCATCATGGTTGTACCTGAGTGTATGCAAGGTCCATGCATGAGGTAGTAGCCATGTCTCACATGCGGAAAGTGACGGTTCGAAGAGGAGTGAATTCACCTTGTGTCCAATGGCGCATAGTCGAGGTCTCATCTTATGTATCCTTAGGGCTTGGGGAGTAGTCGGAGTGTACATGGGGATGAACGTGGGATGCTCCGCATCACCCGGCATGTCCGAGGGGTGCCAGGCGAAAATGTCCCAATTCTCGCGTAAGAAGTCTTGCAGTGCGGCGTTCATTGCGGGGCTCAACTGTGTCTGATAGAGGCGAGGGTCCCGATCTTTCGATGAGTTGATAACTATCGATTTGGTGGAGACGACTTTGACAATCCGACTACAAACGTGCACAACGTTGCGCCTTAGCAATCGCTAAACCAATCTCCTGAGGTTACTGACGATGCTGGAAGCACGGTCAGCCTGACCACGAAGGTCTATTCCTGCAAGCAATCGAAGAACGAGCAAGAATATGATAAAGCAATCTGAATATTGCAAATATATATGAAGTATTGATAATGGTGGGGAGCCGGAAGCGGTCTTGGTCTGGTCGTTGGACACAAACGAAGTACACGAAGTTGCAATGGCTAACTTTTAACTAAACAAATCCCAAGGAAAAAGCTACTAGATGGATCTACTTATATAGGAGCAAGGGGTGGCGGCCAAGGAGGTGGGAGGACGTCCCAAGGCAGGCTAAAACTAACCCTAGGTCGTACAAGGCCCATGGGCCCAAGTGGAGGTGATGCAACACCTTTGGGCTTGTAGTGTGACTCGGATTCTGCTGCAACGTCAGATTGTTTCGTCCGTAACTCAACGCTCCGGACGAATTTGAAGGTTTATCCAACTGGGATGGAAAGAGCGCGAAATCTAGTTTCCAACAAAAAAAGAATCACCCAATTCGGAGTCCGTATGAAAAAGTTGTTGGCGTTTTGAGTCAGGTATGTCTGTGCAGTCTGAATCTGAATACAGAACGTGAGAGACTTGGACTCTATCTTCTCTTGGCCCAAAAGTGACGTGAGAGGACTTTTTGAACACAACCTAAACATCTCCTTTTCCCTTATCTTCATATGTGGATTGTACAAATGTCCCATACACCTGCAATTAGACAAAACACAAAAGTGTGTGAAGTATTTTTGTTCTGGATAACATAAATAGACTATTGAATAGCTTGCACTAGAAATCACCTGACAAATATGCATATATGCAATATTTTTGGTCGTATCCAAGGTAGTCATGTCCTCATCATCCTCCCCTTTTTGAAAATAAAGCCGTCCTCGGCATTGCTTAATCTGAAATGTGGCTAACAAAAGAGACAAGGTGTACATGTTGTATATGTATATGTCATCCATTTTAACTTCCCTTGATTTTTGCACATATGTCACATGTATACATGGGTAACTTTCATTGTTCATAAAATCTAAAGCCAAAAAATTATCACAAGAATTAGAAGGCATGAAAATATTGCAACTCAATTTGCACATATAAGTGAAGCTCTTATTCACTTCAAAAGATTGGCAATGTTCATTATTAAACCATCCTAACTTCGATGAATAAACCTTACTTGCATCAAATTTACATGCTACAACATGCTTAAATAAGCAAACATGCAATAAGTCATTGGACACAGAATCATCATCAAGATTAGAGGTCATATCAAAATGATTAAACATTGGTTCTTTCGCATCAACAGTTAATTCAATGGGTGCACTCAAAATTCTTGATATTTCAGTTGTTTGATCACATGACGCATTCATGACAGTAAAAAGAGTCTCTAAAATAGGTGGTGTGCTCAGATCAACAGGTAACTCAACACATGATGCATTCAAGTTAACTAGGCATGCTTCATTCTCATGTGAAGTTGTATCATCAAGACCTTTACTGTTACCTCGCAGAGATGTAGCTGATGTAGGTACGGACGTTGACAATGTACCATACTCTTGAGATGATATCGCGCTCACAATCTGAGGTGGGGCTGCTCTAGTAGGTGCAATAG
Source organism: Triticum dicoccoides (assembly GCF_002162155.2). NCBI lineage: Eukaryota > Viridiplantae > Streptophyta > Magnoliopsida > Poales > Poaceae > Triticum > Triticum dicoccoides. The sequence goes on along the minus strand of NW_021235939.1, from coordinate 48,388 downwards.
TGGAGTAACCAACCGGCGGTGGTGAGCATGAACTGGAATAGTAGTTGTTGTAGTCACCCAATGCATCCTCCTGTATTTGTCTCTCAAAGGTACAAGCACGGACATACATACCAGTAATGCAACGAGGAATATACTGAAATCTTGCCTGAATATCATGGTTCAAACCACCAAAAAATCTATTCATTGTATCATCCTCAGATTCTTCTATGTCACAATGATGCATATAAGATTTGAACTCTTGGTAGTAAGCATGAACAGTGTTACTGCCTTGTTTTAATTGCTCCAATTTGCGACGCAATTCACGACGATAGTAAGGAGGAAAAAATTGTTGTCTCATTACAGCTTTCAAAACTTTCCAAGTTGTGGGTTGGTTATCAATGTTTTTCTTACAATGTACACTCCACCAAACAGAAGCAAAACCAGTAAATGCTCTAATGGTAGCTCGTAATCTCTCAAGTTCAGAAAAATCATGGTGACTAAAAACTTGTTCTACTTCAAGCTCCCAAGCTAGATAAATAGCAGGATTAAATCTACCCTCAAATGATGGTAAGGAGATAACCTGACCATATGCTTGTGTGTGTTGTCCCAACTCTCATGATGGTGAAGATGTGTCCGTCATCTAAGAACTTCTATCTCTGGAACCTGTCATGATTAGTAGAAACAAGAACCAAAATTCAAGAATAATGTTCCTATGAACTACTAGGATGTGGTTGTAAAGTGCTCACAGTAAAGCAAATATCAATATCTTACAAGTTCTTACCATGCGGCAGGTGGTGACAGGCAACCAGCGGTGTCAAATAACTCCGAAGATTGTGTAAAACGATTGCCAGGGGAACGTACGTATACACGGTGTAGAAATATGTGGAGCTGGGTTGGCTATATATGGTAGCAAAAGATTAGCAATAATCAATTCAGAGATGCAATGTTGAATAAACGCTCAACGACGATACTGTGCTGGTCCTAGTGATAGAGGCAAAGGTGTCCCGTCTTTCGATGAGATGATGGATATCGCTTTGATGGCAGTCGACTTTGACGATCCGACTACGAACGTGCGAGGACGTCGCGCCTTAGCAATCGCTAAACCAACTCCGAGAGGTTATTGACCACGCCGGAGCACGATCAACCTGACCACGAGGGTCTGTTTCTTGCGAGCAAACGAAGAACAAGCAAGAAACTGAGATTGCAATCTAGATATTGCGAATATAAGATGAAAGCTTTATTGATCAAGGTGGGGTTCTGTGACGCCTTTGTCTGGTCGTTAAACACAAACGAAGTACGCGAAGTTGCAGCTATGGCGAACTTTTAATCTAAACAAAACCCAAAGTCTAAACGATGCCCTAAGGGCTGTATATATGGAGGAAGAGGGGGGAATTTCGTGACCCTTGGTGGAGGGGTCCGAAATCAACCCTATCTCTTGTTTCCCCACACATACGGACTCTAAAAATAGCCTATACTTATGTATTTCGAAATTACATGGGCCTGGCCCAATAATAAGGTGACGCAGCACCTATAATAGCCTCGGGACGAAATTTATGAAGTGGCATCTTGTATATTTCGTCCAAGGCTTCATGCACCCATTATGGTGGCTTCAAAGTCCTGAAATCATCACTTGCAACTCCGTTCTTGTTCCCCTTGCGCATGCCATCATCTCCATGCTTGTTCTTAATCCAATGTTCATCCTTCTCCAAGCTAGGCCCTTCATTTGTAAGCAAAACAAATGTATCCAATTTAGGCAGCATCATATTCTCATGAACATTAGAATCATTACCAAGAAATGAAAGTACATGGTAATTTAGTTGGTGTGCGCGAGCTCTAGTAATTGGTCCAGTATTTATAGCAGCAGGGGCTGTGGGTGTAACAATTGTATTGATGTCCCGAAAATGTATAGCAGCAGGGGCTGTGGGTGTAATTGGTCCAGTATGTATAGCAGCAACGACCAATATACACCCACAGCCCCTGCT
>NW_021235939.1:0-45094 GCF_002162155.2 Triticum dicoccoides | reverse complement strand
GGTACCCCAAAGAAAAGGCACATCTTTCTTTGTAAGCTCATTGAGAGGTGCAGCAATGGTGCTGAAATCTCTCACAAAACGCCTATAGAATCCAGCGAGGCCAAGAAAACTCCTCACTTGTGTGACCGTTTTAGGTTGCGGCCAACTCTCAATAGCTTCAATCTTGGCTTTATCAACTTCAATTCCCTGTGGAGTAACAACATAGCCAAGAAAAGATACTCGGTCGGTGCAAAAGGTGCACTTCCCAAGGTTACCAAACAAACGTGCATCACGTAGAGCAATAAAAACAGCACGTAAATGTTCCAAATGTTCTTCCAAAGATCTGCTATAAATCAATATGTCATCAAAGTAAACTACCACAAATCGTCCAATGAAAGCACGTAAAACTTCGTTCATTAATCTCATGAAAGTACTAGGTGCATTAGTTAACCCAAAAGGCATGACTAACCACTCATATAATCCAAACTTAGTTTTGAATGCTGTTTTCCATTCATCACCCAATTTCATACGAATTTGATGGTATCCACTACGCAAATCAACTTTGGAGAATATTGTAGAGCCACTCAATTCATCAAGCATATCATCTAGCCTAGGAATAGGATGACGATAACGAATAGTAATATTATTAATGCCTCTACAATCAACACACATACGTGACGTACCATCCTTTTTCGGTACTAGAATAATAGGAACAGCACAAGGACTAAGGGATTCGCGTATATAACCTTTGTCGAGAAGCTCTTGTACTTCACGCATAATCTCCTTCGTCTCCTCTGGATTGGTACGGTATGGTGCACGGTTTGGCAGTGAAGCACTGGGAATTAAGTCAATCTGATGCTCAATCCCTCGAATAGGCGGTAATCCCGGTGGCACGTCTTGTGGAAAGACGTCAGCGAACTCCTGCAAAATGTTAGTGACAGCAGGAGGGAAAGAGGAAGGCACGTCCTCGAATGAAAATAATGCCTCTTTGCACACAAAAGCATAGCAAACAGATTTGCTAAAATCTAGCTCATCAATATCAGATTTGGTGGCAAGTAAACATGCACTTTTCAATTTAATTTCAGAAGCAACACTAGATGGTTTATTATTAGGCTTCATTTGTTACTCAAATTCTTTTGCCACAATCTGATTTTCACTCTTATTCGTCTCCTGTTTTGCTTTATTAGCTCTATTAATATCATCTTTCAAAATGGAATCAGGAGTCATAGGAAGCAAAGTAATATTTTTATCCTTATGAACAAGAGTATAGTGATTGTTTCTACCATGGTGTACAGAATTTTTATCAAATTGCCATGGTCTACCAAGTAATAAGGAACATGCTTGCATAGGTACCACATCACAATCAACATAATCAGCATATGTAGAGATACTAAAATGCACATGAACAGTACGTGTTACCTTAACCTTGCCGCTGTTGTTGAACCATTGGATGTAGTAAGGATGTGGATGTGGTCTTGTGGTGAGAGAAAGCTTCTCCACCATCTCCATGCTAGCCAAGTTGTTGCAGCTCCCTCCATCTATGATGACGCGCACAGAACGTTCTTTCACAACTCCCTTGGTATGGAACAAATTGTGCCTCTAATTTTGCTCAGCTTGTGTGACCTGCACACTCAAAACACGTTGAGCAACTAAACATTCATACCTGTCAGCGTCTTCAGGAGCCATGTATTGCGTCTCATGATCAGAATTTTTTTTTTCGAAACCTACTCCGGCAAGGAAACACGAATCGGAATCTAGATGGATCTCGAAAAAAAACCTAATATGACAAGAACTCGGATTGGTGGTGGATATATGTTGGTAGATGGCAGTGGTGGTGGTATATGACAGCGGTGGTGGTATATGGATACGGATTCGAAGCGGTGGCGGATAAGCGGTGGTGGTAGATGGCAGGGGCGATGATGATGGTGCGGTGGCAGCGTGACAACTTATGACCAGAACTCGAAACTCTAAAAGACTAGACTCTAAGACCAGCAACTAGACACGACGATGCAACCGCAAATTCAACAAAGCAAAGCCCTAAAAAGATTATGCAAAGGCTCAGATTGGTTCGGATATGATGAACTAACCCTAATTTTTGTTGTGGCTTTTTTCGTGGACTGTAGGTATGAAGAACAGACTCGATCTAAACTATGAAAAACTGTAAAATCTCACCGAACAACCTGGAAATCTGATACCACTTGATAGAGGCAAAGGTGTCCCGTCTTTCAATGAGATGATGGATATCGCTTTGGTGGCAGTCGACTTTGACGATCCGACTACGAACGTGCGAGGACGTCGCGCCTTAGCAATCGCTAAACCAACTCCGAGAGGTTATTGACCACGCCGGAGCACGATCAACCTGACCACGAGGGTCTGTTTCCTGCGAGCAAACGAAGAACAAGCAAGAAACTGAGATTGCAATCTGGATATTGCGAATATAAGACGAAAGCTTTATTGATCAAGGTAGGGTTTTGTGACGCCTTTGTCTGGTCGTTGAACACAAACGAAGTACGCGAAGTTGCAGCTATGGCGAACTTTTAATCTAAACAAAACCCAAAGTCTAAACGATGCCCTAAGGGCTGTAGATATGGAGGAAGAGGGGGGAATTTCGTGACCCTTGGTGGAGGGGTCCAAAATCAACCCTATCTCTTGTTTCCCCACACATACGGACTCTAAAAATAGCCTATACTTATGTATTTCGAAATTACATGGGCCTGGCCCAATAATAAGGTGAAGCAGCACCTATAATAGCCTCGGGACGAAATTTATGAAGTGGCATCTTGTATATTTCGTCCAAGGCTTCATGCACCCATTATGGTGGCTTCAAAGTCCTAATCATCACTTGCAACTCCGTTCTTGTTCCCCTTGCGCATGCCATCATCTCCATGCTTGTTCTTAATCCAATGTTCATCCTTCTCCAAGCTAGGCCCTTCATTTGTAAGCAAAACAAATGTATCCAATTTAGGCAGCATCATATTCTCATGAACATTAGAATCATTACCAAGAAACGAAAGTACCTAGTAATTTAGTTGGCGTGCGCGAGCTCTAGTAATTGGTCCAGTATTTATAGCAGCAGGGGCTGTGGGTGTAACAATTGTATTGATGTCCTCATCACCTAGGCTAGACCAAACTAGAGACGCGAGCCTAGAACACTAATGAGGTCACGTCGTAGCACAACTAGCATCAATAAAGGATATGAAGTAGCTCTGGACAGCAAGATATAAGTGAAGATCACAATAGCAGTAGACCTATTTAGAAGCTGATGTTGAGGTGCCAAATACTAAACTAGCTTTTGCAACTATTTAGATGCGGCTCGTCGCTAGCTTTCATTTGAGTACTCGCGGAGCCAAAACAGACTTCATATGATGAAGTTATGCCTGTTTTACTGACAGTGCACAAAACAGATTCCAATCCGAATTCAACTACGAGATTGAGTCTAGATAGATCCAAATTTTGTTTTTTTTTCTCCTCTCTTTTTTTTCTCACACTTTTTTTCTTTTCCTTTCTTTTTTTTTCTTTGACTTTTTTTACTTTTTTTTTCTCCCGTTCTTTTCTCTATCTTTTTTTCTCTCGTTTTTTTCTCTATCTTTTTTTCTCTCTCTCTCTTTCCAAAACAAACTAGATAAGATGTAGATTGGATCAAGCGAAGATGGGAATGATCTCAACTATGATTATGACAATGAACGATGGGTAGCACGTGGAGGAAATTGATGGATGGGTGGTGGACAACGGAAGGGATAACGATGCAGCGGCGACGTGACTAATGTGAGCAGAACTCGAAACTCTAAACGACGTAGACACTAAGACCAGCAACTCGACACGACGATGCAACCGATAATTCAACTATGCAAGCAATGATAAGAAAATTGCAAAGGCTCGGACTGGCTTGGACAAAGGATGAATAGATCTAACTCTTTTTTGTGGATTTTTCTTGGACAATAGGTAAGAAAATAAATCTAATCTAGGAAAACTGGAAATTCTCACCGAGCAACCTGAAAACTGATACCACTTGATAAAGGCGAGGGTCCCGATCTTTCGATGAGATGATAACTATCGATTTGGTGGGGACGACTTTGACGATCCGACTACAAATGTGCACGATGTTGCGCCTTAGCAATCGCTAAACCAATCTTCTGAGGTTACTGACGATGCTGGAAGCACGGTCAGCCTGACCACGAAGGTCTAGTCCTGCAAGCAATCGAAGAACGAGCAAGAATATGATAAAGCAATCTGAATATTGCAAATCTATATGAAGTATTGATAATGGTGGGGATCCGGAAGCGGTCTTGGTCTGGTCGTTGGACACAAACGAAGTACACGAAGTTGCAATGGCTAACTTTTAACTAAACAAATCCCCTGGAAAAAGCTACTAGATGGATCTACTTATATAGGAGCAAGGGGTGGCGGCCAAGGAGGTGGGAGGACGTCCCAAGGCAGCCTAAAACTAACCCTAGGTCGTACAACGCTCATGGGCCCAAGTGGAGGTGATGCAACACCTTTGGGCTTGTAGTTTGACTCGGATTCTGCTGCAACGTCAGATTGTTTCGTCCGTAACTCAACGCTCCGGACGAATTTTGATGAGGACATCAATACAATTGTTACACCCACAGCCCCTGCTGCTATACATACTGGACCAATTACTAGAGCTCGTGCACGCCAACTAAATTACCAGGTACTTTCGTTTCTTGGTAATGATTTTAATGTTCATGAGAATATGATGCTGCCTAAATTGGATACATTTGTTTTGCTTACAAATGAAGGGCCTAGCTTGGAGAAGGATGAACATTGGAGCAAGAACAAGCATGGAGATGATGGCATGCGCAAGGGGAACAAGAACGGGGTTACAAGTGATGATTTCAGGACTTTGAAGCCACCATAATGGGTGCATGAAGCCTTGGACGAAATATACAAGATGCCATTTCATAAATTTCGTCCCGAGGCTATTTTAGGTGCTGCGTCACCTTATTATTGGGCCAGGCCCATGTAATTTCGAAATACATAAGTATAGGCTATTTTTAGAGTCCGTATGTGTGGGGAAACAAGAGATAGGGTTGATTTCGGACCCCTCCACCAAGGGCCACGAAATTCCCCCCCTCTTCCTCCATATATACAGCCCTTAGGGCATCGTTTAGACTTTGGGTTTTGTTTAGATTAAAAGTTCGCCATAGCTGCAACTTCGCGTACTTCGTTTGTGTTCAACGACCAGACAAAGGCGTCACAGACCCCCACCTTGATCAATAAAGCTTTCATCTTATATTCGCAATATCCAGATTGCAATCTCAGTTTCTTGCTTGTTCTTCGTTTGCTCGCAGGAAACAGACCCTCGTGGTCAGGTTGATCGTGCTCCGGCGTGGTCAATAACCTCTCGGAGTTGGTTTAGCGATTGCTAAGGCGCGACGTCCTCGCACGTTCGTAGTCGGATCGTCAAAGTCGACTGCCACCAAAGCGATATCCATCATCTCATCGAAAGACGGGACACCTTTGCCTCTATCAGCAGAACATTTGAATAATTGTAGAATTATTTTTACTGATCTGCTTTTGTTAAATTTGGGGATATGCACCCTTTAGCGATCTGCTTTATAACATATATAGTAAACAGACCACCACCTAATAGTCTGCCAAGATGAAACCATATGAGTTATGGAGTTTTCAATTCACACAAAATTTGTAGGTTATCCAAGAGAAATAATTGGATATTCCTTCTACCAAAAGTTTAAAGGACACAAGTTTGTCATAGAGAATGAACACTTTTCCGAGAAAGAGTTTTCTCACTAAAGAAGTTTAGAATCGAGAAGATGGGTATAGAGGGGGTATGAATAGACACTTAACCAACCAAAGGTGCAATTTTTAATTTTCTTGAAGTTTAGGCAAATTTTGGCACTAGTTAAGATACAAATTATACTTCCTACACATGCATATCTAGATATAGAGCAGCGAAAACAGTACAACATGCATTTTGTGCGAAAAGTAAAGGGGTAGAGATAGGAAGATCAAACGCAAAGAAGACATATTGATTTTTGGCGTGGTTCTGGTAGGTGGTGCTATCATACGTCCACGTTGATAGATACTTCAACCCACAGAGGGTAACGGCTGCGTGATACGTCTCTAGGGTATCTATAATTTTTGATTGTTCCATGATATTATATTATCAATCTTGGATGTTGTAGGATCGAAAGTATGTCTAGAGGGGGGTGATTAGACTACTTGACCAAATAAAAATCTAACCTTTTCCCAATTTTAGCAATTAGCACAAGTCAAGCAATCAACCTACACATGCAATTCTAAGAGCGTAGTAGCGAAAAGTAAAACATTGCATATGAAGGTAAAGGGAAGGGTTTGGAGAAGGCAACCGCAATGGAGACACGAAGGTTTTTGGCGTGGTTCCGATAGGTGGTGCTATCGTACGTCCACATTGATGGAGACTTCAATCCACGAATGGTAACGGTTGCACGAGTCCACGGCTCTGATGTCGCTTGAAACTGCGTCAGTATTTCCCCAAAGAGGAAGGGATGATGCAGTACAGCCACGGTAGATATTTCCCTCAGTTGTGAAACCAAGGTATCAATCTAGCAGGAGAACCAAGCAACACTATGTAAACAGTACCTGCACACAAAGAACAAATACTTGCAACCCGACGCGTACGGAGGGTTGTCAATCTCTCTTCGGGTAACGACGCTAGAAATTGTCAAGTTGACGGGATAAAATTTGTGATAGATTGGATAAATAGATCTTGATAAAACGCAAAATAAAAGATGCAAATAAAAAGTGCAACAAAGCATTTTTTGGTTTTTGGAATAATAGATCCGAAAACAAAAGTGAATAAAAATAGATCTCACAGAAAATTTGATAAAGAATAGACCCGGGGGACGTAGATTTCACTAGTGGCTTCTCTCAAGAAATAGCACACGGTGGGTAAACAAATTAATATTGGGCAATTGATAGAAGACCGAATAATTATGACGATATCCAATGCAATGATCAATATATAGGAATCACGTCCAAGATTAGTAGACCGACTCCTGCCTGCATCTACTACAATTACTCCACACATCGACCGCTATCCAGCATGCATCTAGTGTATTAAGTTCATGGAGAAACGGAATAATGCAATAAGAATGATGACATGATGTAGACGAGATCTATTCATGTAAGAATAGACCCCATCTTGTTATCCTTAATAGCAACGATACATGCGAGTCTTGCTGCCCCTTCTGTCACTGGGAAAGAACACCGCACGATCGAACCCATGACAAAGCGTGATGAGGACATCAATACAATTGTTACACCCACAACCCCTGCTGCTATACATACTGGACCAATTACTAGATGATGAGGACATCAATACCATTGTTACACCCACAGCCCCTACTGCTACATATATGGGACCAATTACTAGAGCTCGCGCACGCCAATTAAATTATCAGGTACTTTCGTTTCTTGGTAATGATTCTAATGTTCATGAGAATATGATGCTGCCTAAATTGGATACATTTGTTTTGCTTACAAATGAAGGGCCTAGCTTGGAGAAGGATGAACATTGGAGCAAGAACAAGCATGAAGATGATGCCATGCGCAAGGGGAACAAGAACGGAGTTACAAGTGATGATTTCAGGACTTTGAAGCCACCATAATGGGTGCATGAAGCCATGGACGAAATATACAAGATGCCACTTCATAAATTTCGTCCCGAGGCTATTATAGGTGCTGCATCACCTTTTTTATTGGGCTAGGCCCATGTAATTTCGAAATACATAAGTATAGGCTATTTTTAGAGTCCGTATGTGTGGGGAAACAAGAGATAGGGTTGATTTCGGACCCCTCCACCAAGGGCCACGAAATTCCCCCTCTCTTCCTCCATATATACAGCCCTTAGGGCACCGTTTAGACTTTGGGTTTTGTTTAGATTAAAAGTTCGCCATAGCTGCAACTTCGCGTACTTCGTTTGTGTTCAACGACCAGACAAAGGCGTCACAGAACCCCACCTTGATCAATAAAGCTTTCATCTTATATTCGCAATATCCAGATTGCAATCTTAGTTTCTTGCTTGTTCTTCGTTTGCTCGCAGGAAACAGACCCTCGTGGTCAGGTTGATCGTGCTCCGGCGTGGTCAATAACCTCTCGGAGTTGGTTTAGCGATTGCTAAGTCGCGACGTCCTCGCACGTTCGTAGTCGGATCGTCAAAGTCGACTTCCACCAAAGCGAAATCCACCATCTCATCGAAAGACGGGACACCTTTGCCTCTATCAGGTGTTAGAGAAAATAAATTATAATGCATATAAACTTGAGTTGCCTGCAGATTTTGGGGTTAGTCCCACTTTTAACATTGCAGATTTGAAGCATTATGTGGGTGAGGAAGATGAACTTCCGTCGAGGACGACTTCATTTCAAGAAGGGGAGGATGATGAGGACATCAATACAATTGTTACACCCACAGCCCCTGCTGCTATACATACTGGACCAATTACTAGAGCTCGTGCACGCCAACTAAATTATCAGGTACTTTCGTTTCTTGGTAATGATTCTAATGTTCATGAGAATATGATGCTGCCTAAATTGGATACATTTGTTTTGCTTACAAATGAAGGGCCTAGCTTGGAGAAGGATGAACATTGGAGCAAGAACAAGCATGGAGATGATGGCATGCGCAAGGGGAACAAGAACGGAGTTACAAGTGATGATTTCAGGACTTTGAAGCCACCATAATGGGTGCATGAAGCCTTGGACGAAATATACAAGATGCCACTTCCTAAATTTCGTCTCGAGGCTATTTTAGGTGCTGCGTCACCTTATTATTGGGCCAGGCCCATGTAATTTCGAAATACATAAGTATAGGCTATTTTTAGAGTCCGTATGTGTGGGGAAACAAGAGATATGGTTGATTTCGGACCCCTCCACCAAAGGCCACGAAATTCCCCCCCTCTTCCTCCATATATACAGCCCTTAGGGCATCGTTTAGACTTCGGGTTTTGTTTAGATTAAAAGTTCGCCATAGCTGCAACTTCGCGTACTTCGTTTGTGTTCAACGACCAGACAAAGGCGTCACAGAACCCCACCTTGATCAATAAAGCTTTCATCTTATATTCGCAATATCCAGATTGCAATCTCAGTTTCTTGCTTGTTCTTCGTTTGCTCGCAGGAAACAGACCCTCGTGGTCAGGTTGATCGTGCTCCGGCGTGGTCAATAACCTCTCGGAGTTGGTTTAGCGATTGCTAAGGCGCGACGTCCTCGCACGTTCGTAGTCGGATCGTCAAAGTTGACTTCCACCAAAGCGAAATCCACCATCTCATCGAAAGACGGGACACCTTTGCCTCTATCAAGTGGTATCAGATTTCCAGGTTGCTCGGTGAGATTTTACAGTTTTTCGTAGTTTAGATCGAGTCTGTTCTTCATACCTATAGTCCACGAAAAAGCCACAAAAAAAAATTAGGGTTAGTTCATCATATCCGAACCAAGCTGAGCCTTTGCATAATCTTTTTAGGGTTTTTGCTTTGTTGAATTTGCGGTTGCATCGTCGTGTCTAGTTGCTGGTCTTAGAGTCTAGTCTTTTAGAGTTTCGAGTTCTGGTCATAAGTTGTCACGCCGCCGCCGCACCATCATCATTGCCCCTGCCATCTACCACCACCGCTCCGAATCCGTATCCATATACCACCACCAATCCGTGTCCATATACCACCACCGATCCATATCCATATACTACCACCGCTACCACCACCGCTGCCATATACCACCACCATATATCCACCACCAATCCGAGTTCCTTGCTTATTAGGGTTGTTTTCGAGATCCATCTAGATTCCGATTCGTGTTTCCTTGCCGGAGTAGGTTTCGGAAAAAAAAAGAGTCGGGTAGCCACGCTCCGTTTAGGCCCAAAATTTTTCGAAAACGCATTTTTCGAAAAAAATTCTGGCTATCCTATTTTTAGGTGTTTCTGAGTGTTTTGAGACAGGTGCCATTATAGGAAGTTTTTTTTGACCCGTTTCCAGTTTTTGGGTCCGGGCAGTCGAAAAAAAAAATTGGTCGAAAAATTTCGTGCCCATCCTGTCAGTTTGAGCTAGGAAGAGTTTTGAGACACTCGCCATTATAGTGATTTTTCGCAAAAAAAAAGCAGCGCAAAAAAAAAGAGCGCAAAAAAAAAGAGCGAAAAAAAAATTCAGAGTGTGCTTTTCCCTTGTTTACGTGTCGCGCCGTGATTTTGTTGGTGTTCTAGGCTCGCGTCTCTAGCACAGTCTAGCCTAGGACCAGCACAGTACCGTCGTTGAGCGTTTATTCAACTTTGCATCTCTGAATTGATTATTGCTGACCCTTTTTGCTACCATACTATAAGCCTTCCCAGCTCCACATACATCTACGTCGTGTGTTTGACTCTCCCTGGTAATCGCTCTATCCAAGCTTTGAGAGTTTTTGACTACAACGGTTGCCGATCACCGCCTGCTGCTGGGTAAGAACTGGTAAGAATTTGAGATTTGCTTGACGGACTTGTGATACACCACCACCACTTCTTAGTAGTCTGTAGGATCATATTCTTGTGTGTTTCTATTGCTGCTAACCATGCCAGGATCACAAGCCGACGAGATTGACTGGGAGAACTTATCGAACAAGGAGCTTCATGATAAGTTTCAGCAAATGATGACTGAACAGGTACAAGATGTGCTGAACAATTTTGAAGAGGCCATGGAGAAGATCACTGGCCTTGAGAAGACGTTCGAAACAAAGCTCGATAACAGATTTAATGAACTGCTTGCGCGTCTTCCACCACCGGCTGCACCTGTCGCACCTCTGCAACAACAACAACTACGCCCCCTTCCGAATCAGTATGGACGAGCACAGCGTGTTCCTATTGAGACAGGACAAACTTCTGGTGCCGCTGCTACTGCTGTTGGTGCTTCTTTGGCTCCTGCTACTGCTCCGGCTGGTACCCAGGAGGATGATGAGTATGCGGGTGATTATGAGGATGAGGTTGATCAAAATCAGATCTACGAGCAGCCACCAGCACCACCACCAGCAGGTCGACCTCAGGTATATATTCGTCATGGTAGGCCTGCACCACCACCTCAGGTACGAGATGATGTCCATATTCCTAAACTGAAATTGAATATTCCACCATTTGAGGGTAGATATGTTCCTGATATATATCTTACTTGGGAGTTAGAAACTAAACAACGATTTACATGTTTACAATATCCTGAGGAGAGACGAGTTGCTGTTGTTGTTTGTGCTTTCACTAGTTTTGCATGTGTATGGTGGTCTGAACATTGTAGATTATATCCTATTCCAACTACTTGGGCTGCTTTGAAAACTGCTATGCGTACGCGTTGGGTTCCACCATATTATCAATGTGAATTGCTTCAAAAATTGCAGCGTTTAAGACAAGGAAAAAATTCTGTAGAAGAATATTATCAGGAATTACAAACTGGCATGATTAGATGTGGTATTGTTGAGGAGAATGAAGCTATGCTTGCACGTTTTCTGGGTGGATTAAATAGAGAGATTCAGACCATTCTAGACTATAAGGAGTATACTAATATCACTCGTTTATTCCATCTTGCTTGTAAAGCTGAACGTGAAGTGCAGGATCGACAAGCATTGGGGCGAACTAACTTTTCTGCAGGCCGACCTTCATCATGGACACCACGTGCATCTTCTACTTCAACTGCACCAGCACCTCCATCCGGTGCCACCTCCAGCCGTGATACAAGAAAACAGGCACAACCACCATTATCTTCCAAGAGCGCACCTACGGGTCCTGCACAGCGTTCTTCTTCTTCCATGGCATCAACAGGGCACACAAGTGATATTATTTGTCGTCGTTGTAAGGGAGGAGGTCATTATGCGAGGGAATGCAAATCTCCACGTGTGATGATTGCTACCGCGGATGGTGGATATGAGTCCGCTAGTGACTATGATGAGGAGACATTGGCTCTTATTACACGTGAAGAACATGGTGGAGATGATTCTGATCATGAGACGCAATACATGGCTCCTGAAGACGCTGACAGGTATGAATGTTTAGTTGCTCAACGTGTTTTGAGTGTGCTGGTCACACAAGCTGAGCAAAATCAGAGGCACAATTTGTTCCATACCAAGGGAGTTGTGAAGGAACGTTCTGTGCGCGTCATAATAGACGGAGGGAGCTGCAACAACTTGGCTAGCATGGAGATGGTGGAGAAGCTTTCTCTCACCACAAGACCACATCCACATCCTTACTACATCCAATGGTTCAACAACAGCGGCAAGGTTAAGGTAACACGTACTGTTCGTGTGCATTTTAGTATCTCTACATATGCTGATTATGTTGATTGTGATGTGGTACCTATGCAAGCATGTTCCTTATTACTTGGTAGACCATGGCAATTTGATAAAAATTCTGTACACCATGGTAGAAACAATCACTATACTCTTGTTCATAAGGATAAAAATATTACTTTGCTTCCTATGACTCCTGATTCCATTTTGAAAGATGATATTAATAGAGCTAATAAACCAAAACAGGAGACGAATAAGAGTGAAAATCAGATTGTGGCAAAAGAATTTGAGCAACAAATGAAGCCTAATAATAAACCATCTAGTGTTGCTTCTGAAATTAAATTGAAAAGTGCATGTTTATTTGCCACCAAATCTGATATTGATGAGCTAGATTTCAGCAAATCTGTTTGCTATGCTTTTGTGTGCAAAGAGGCATTATTTTCATTCGAGGACGTGCCTTCCTCTTTGCCTCCTGCTGTCACTAACATTTTGCAGGAGTTCGCTGACGTCTTTCCACAAGACGTGCCACCGGGATTACCGCCTATTCGAGGGATTGAGCATCAGATTGACTTAATTCCCGGTGCTTCACTGCCAAACCGTGCACCATACCGTACCAATCCAGAGGAGACGAAGGAGATTATGCGTCAAGTACAAGAGCTTCTCGACAAAGGTTATATACGCGAATCCCTTAGTCCTTGTGTTGTTCCTATTATTCTAGTGCCGAAAAAGGATGGTACATCACGTATGTGTGTTGATTGTAGAGGCATTAATAATATTACTTGATGAGGACATGACTACCTTGGATATGACCAAAAATATTGCATATATGCATATTTGTCAGGTGATTTCTAGTGCAAACTATTCAATAATCTATTTATGTTATCCAGAACAAAAATACTTCACACACTTTTGTGTTTTGTCTAATTGCAGGTGTATGGGACATTTGTACAATCCACATATGAAGATAAGGAAGAAAGAGATGTTTATTTGCTGTCCACAAAGTTCTCTCACGTCACTTTTGGCCCAAGAGAAGATAGAGTCCAAGTCTCTCACGTTCTGGATTCAGATTCGGACTGCACAGACACACCTGACTCAAAACGCACACAAGTTTTTCATACGGACTCCGAATTGGGTGATTCTTTTTTTGTTGGAAACTAGATTTCGTGCACTTTCCAACCCAATTGGAATCATCTTCAAATTCGTCCGGAGCGTTGAGTTGTGGACGAAACAATCTGATGCTGCAGCAGAATCCGAGTCAAACTACAAGTCCAAAGGTGTTACATCACCTCCACTTAGGCCCATTGGCCTTGTACGACCTAGATTTAGTTTTAGGCTGCCTTGGGACGTCCTCCCACCTCCTTGGCCGCCACCCCTTGCTCCTATATAAGTAGATCCATCTAGTAGCTTTTCCTTGGGATTTGTTTAGTTAAAAGTTAGCCAACGCAACTTCGTGTACTTCGTTTGTGTCCAACGACCAGACCAAGACCGCTTTCGGATCCCCACCTTTATCAATACTTCATACATATTTGCAATATTCAGATTGCTTTTATCATATTCTTGCTCGTTCTTCGATTGCTTGCAGGAATAGACCTTCGTGGTCAGGTTGATCGTGCACCGGCGTGGTTAATAACCTCTGGAGATTGGTTTAGCGATTGCTAAGGCGCAACGTCGTGCACGTTTGTAGTCGGATCGTCAAAGTCGTCTCCACCAAATCGATAGTTACCATCTCATCGAAAGATCGGGACACCCCGCCTCTATCACAAGCATTCCTCCCACATTTTCTTATTATTCTTCAAAACAGCCCTAAGCATAGTAGACAACGTTCTATTGACTACTTCAGTTTGTCCATCAGTTTGGGGGTGACAAGTAGTACTAAAAAGCAGTTTAGTCCCCAACTTAGCCCATAAACATCTCCAAAAGTGGCTAAGAAATTTAGTATCACGATCTGAAACAATAGTATTTGGCACACCATGCAAGCGAATAATTTCACGAAAGAACAAATCAGCAACATTAACAGCATCATCGCTTTTATGACATGGTATAAAGTGTGCCATTTTCGAGAATCTATCCACGACAACAAATATGCTATCCCTCCCCTTCTTTGTTCGAGGTAAACCTAAAACAAAGTCCATAGATATATCCTCCCAAGGAACACTAGGTACAGGCAAAGGCATATATAAACCATGAGGATTGAGTCGTGACTTAGCTTTTTGACATGTAGTGCATCGAGCAATAAAACGATCAACATCCCGTCTCATCTTTGGCCAAAAGAAATGTGTAGCAAGTACGTCCTCCGTCTTCTTCACGCCAAAATGTCCCATTAATCCTCCTCCATGCGCTTCCTGCAACAACAAAAGACGAACGGAGCTAGCTGGAATGCATAGCTTGTTAGCACGAAACACAAATCCATCGTTAACGACAAACTTGTTCCACATTCTTCCTTCTTTACAATTCTGCATGACATCTTTAAAATCAGCATCATGCACATATTGATCTTTGATGGTCTCCAAACCAAATATTGATGAGGACATCAATACAATTGTTACACCCACAGCCCCTGCTGCTATACATACTGGACCAATTACTAGAGCTCGTGCACGCCAACTAAATTACCAGGTACTTTCGTTTCTTGGTAATGATTCTAATGTTCATGAGAATATGATGCTGCCTAAATTGGATACATTTGTTTTGCTTACAAATGAAGGGCCTAGCTTGGAGAAGGATGAACATTGGAGCAAGAACAAGCATGGAGATGATGGCATGCGCAAGGGAAACAAGAACGGAGTTACAAGTGATGATTTCAGGACTTTGAAGCCACCATAATGGGTGCATGAAGCCTTGGACGAAATATACAAGATGCCACTTCATAAATTTCGTCCCGAGGCTATTTTAGGTGCTGCGTCACCTTATTATTGGGCCAGGCCCATGTAATTTCGAAATACATAAGCATAGGCTATTTTTAGAGTCCGTATGTGTGGGGAAACAAGAGATAGGGTTGATTTCGGACCCCTCCACCAAGGGCCACGAAATTCCCCCCTCTTCCTCCATATATACAGCCCTTAGGGCATCGTTTAGACTTTGGGTTTTGTTTAGATTAAAAGTTCGCCATAGCTGCAACTTCGCGTACTTCGTTTGTGTTCAACGACCAGACAAAGGCGTCACAGAACCCCACCTTGATCAATAAAGCTTTCATCTTATATTCGCAATATCCAGATTGCAATCTCAGTTTCTTGCTTGTTCTTCGTTTGCTCGCAGGAAACAGACCCTCGTGGTCAGGTTGATCGTGCTCCGGCGTGGTCAATAACCTCTCGGAGTTGGTTTAGCGATTGCTAAGGCGCGACGTCCTCGCACGTTCGTAGTCGGATCGTCAAAGTCGACTTCCACCAAAGCGAAATCCAACATCTCATCGAAAGACGGGACACCTTTGCCTCTATCACCAGCTAGCTCCGTTCGTCTTTTGTTGTTGCAGGAGGCGCATGGAGGAGGATTAATGGGACACTTTGGCGTGAAGAAGACGGAGGACGTACTTGCTACACATTTCTTTTGGCCAAAGATGAGACGGGATGTTGAGCATTTTATTGCTCGATGCACTACATGTCAAAAAGCTAAGTCACGACTCAATCCTCATGGTTTATATATGCCTTTGCCTGTACCTAGTGTTCCTTGGGAGGATATATCTATGGACTTTGTTTTAGGTTTACCTCAAACAAAGAAGGGGAGGGATAGCATATTTGTTGTCGTGGATAGATTCTCGAAAATGGCACACTTTATACCATGTCATAAAAGCGATGATGCTGTTAATGTTGCTGATTTGTTCTTTCGTGAAATTACTTGCTTGCATGGTGTGCCAAATACTATTGTTTCAGATCGTGATACTAAATTTCTTAGCCACTTTTGGAGATGTTTATGGGCTAAGTTGGGGACTAAACTGCTTTTTAGTACTACTTGTCACCCCCAAACTAATGGACAAACTGAAGTAGTCAATAGAACGTTGTCTACTATGCTTAGGGCTGTTTTGAAGAATAATAAGAAAATGTGGGAGGAATGCTTGCCTCATATTGAATTTTCTTATAATCGTTCATTGCATTCTACTACTAAGATGTGCCCTTTTGAAGTTGTGTATGGTTTCCTACCTCGTGCACCTATTGATTTGTTGCCTCTTCCATCTTCGGAGAAGGTTAATTTTGATGCTAAACAACATGCTGAATTGATTTTAAAAATACATGAGTTAACTAAGAAAAACATTGAGCGTATGAATGCTAAATATAAACTTGCTGGAGATAAGGGTAGAAAACATGTTGTGTTTGCACCTGGAGATCTTGTTTGGTTACATCTGCGTAAGGATAGATTTCCTGATTTGCGCAAATCAAAGTTAATGCCACGTGCTGATGGTCCCTTTAAGGTGTTAGAGAAAATAAATGATAATGCATATAAACTTGAGCTGCCTGCAGATTTTGGGGTTAGTCCCACTTTTAACATTGCAGATTTGAAGCCTTATTTGGGTGAGGAAGATGAACTTCCGTCGAGGACGACTTCATTTCAAGAAGGGGAGGATGATGAGGACATCAATACAATTGTTACACCCACAGCCCCTGCTGCTATACATACTGGACCAATTACTAGAGCTCGTGCACGCCAACTAAATTACCAGGTACTTTCGTTTCTTGGTAATGATTTTAATGTTCATGAGAATATGATGCTGCCTAAATTGGATACATTAGAATGTGCATTTGTAAGCAAAACAAATGTATCCAATTTAGGCAGCATCATATTCTCATGAACATTAGAATCATTACCAAGAAACGGAAGTACCTGGTAATTTAGTTGGCGTGCACGAGCTCTAGTAATTGGTCCAGTATGTATAGCAGCAGGGGCTGTGGGTGTAACAATTGTATTGATGTCCTCATCATCCTTGATAGAGGCGAGGGTGTCCCGATCTTTCGATGAGATGATAACTATCGATTTGGTGGAGACGACTTTGACGATCCGACTACAAACGTGCACGACGTTGCGCCTTAGCAATCGCTAAACCAATCTCCTGAGGTTACTGGTGATGCTGGAAGCACGGTCAGCCTGACCACGAAGGTCTATTCCTGCAAGCAATCGAAGAACGAGCAAGAATATGATAAAGCAATCTGAATATTGCAAATCTATATGAAGTATTGATAATGGTGGGGATCCGGAAGCGGTCTTGGTCTGGTCGTTGGACACAAACGAAGTACACGAAGTTGCAATGGCTAACTTTTAACTAAACAAATCCCAAGGAAAAAGCTACTAGATGGATCTACTTATATAGGAGGAAGGGGTGGCGGCCAAGGAGGTGGGAGAACGTCCCAAGGCATCCTAAAACCAACCCTAGGTCGTACAAGGCCAATGGGCCCAAGTGGAGGTGATGTAACACCTTTGGACTTGTAGTTTGACTCGGATTCTGCTGCAGCATCAGATTGTTTCGTCCACAACTCAACGCTCCGGACGAATTTGAAGGTGATTCCAATAGGGTTGGAAAGTGCACGAAATCTAGTTTCCAACAAAAAAAGAATCACCCAATTCGGAGTCCGTATGAAAAACTTGTGTGCGTTTTGAGTCAGGTGTGTCTGTGCAGTCCGAATCTGAATCTAGAACGTGAGAGACTTGGACTCTATCTTCTCTTGGGCCAAAAGTGACGTGAGAGAACTTTTTGGACAGCAAATAAACATCTCTTTCTTCCTTATCTTCATATGTGGATTGTACAAATGTCCCATACACCTGCAATTAGACAAAACACAAAAGTGTGTGAAGTATTTTTGTTCTGGATAACATAAATAGATTATTGAATAGTTTGCACTAGAAATCACCTGACAAATATGCATATATGCAATATTTTTGGTCATATCCAAGGTAGTCATGTCCTCATCATCCTCCCCTTCTTGAAAATAAAGCCGTCCTCGGCGTTGCTTAATCTGAAATGTGGCTAACAAAAGAGACAAGGTGTACATGTTGTATATGTATATGTCATCCATTTTTACTTCCCTTGATTTTTGCATATATGACACATGAATAGATGAGTAACTTGCATAGTTCGTAAAATCTAAAGCCAAAAAATTAGCACAAGAAGTAGAAGGCATGAAAATATTGCAACTCTGTTTGCACATATAAGTGAAGCTCTTATTCATTTCAAAAGATTGACAATGTTCATCATTAAACCATCCCAACATTGGTGAATAAACCTTACTTGCATCAAATTTACATGTTACAACATGCTTAAATAAGCAAACATGCAATAAGTCATTCAACACAGAATGATCACCAAAATTAGAGGTCATATCAAAATGATTAAACATTGGTTCTTTTGCATCAATAGTTAATTCAATGGGTGCACTCAAAATTGTTGGTATTTCAGTTGTTTGATCACATGGCAAAGTCAAATTATCAACGTAGTGATAGAGGCAAAGGTGTCCCGTCTTTCGATGAGATGGTGGATTTCGCTTTGGTGAAAGTCGACTTTGACGATCCGACTACGAACGTGCGAGGACGTCGCGCCTTAGCAATCGCTAAACCAACTCCGAGAGGTTATTGACCATGCCGGAGCACGATCAACCTGACCACGAGGGTCTGTTTCCTGCGAGCAAACGAAGAACAAGCAAGAAACTAAGATTGCAATCTGGATATTGCGAATATAAGATGAAAGCTTTATTGATCAAGGTGGGGTTCTGTGACGCCTTTGTCTGGTCGTTGAACACAAACGAAGTACGCGAAGTTGCAGCTATGGCGAACTTTTAATCTAAACAAAACCCAAAGTCTAAACGATGCCCTAAGGGCTGTATATATGGAGGAAGAGGGGGGAATTTCGTGGCCCTTGGTGGAGGGGTCCGAAATCAACCCTATCTCTTGTTTCCCCACACATACGGACTCTAAAAATAGCCTATACTTATGTATATCGAAATTACATGGGCCTGGCCCAATAATAAGGTGACGCAGCACCTAAAATAGCCTCGGGACGAAATTTATGAAGTGGCATCTTGTATATTTCGTCCAAGGCTTCATGCACCCATTATGGTGGCTTCAAAGTCCTGAAATCATCACTTGTAACTCCGTTCTTGTTCCCCTTGCGCATGCCATCATCTCCATGCTTGTTCTTGCTCCAATGTTCATCCTTCTCCAAGCTAGGCCCTTCATTTGTAAGCAAAACAAATGTATCCAATTTAGGCAGCATCATATTCTCATGAACATTAGAATCATTACCAAGAAACGAAAGTACCTGGTAATTTAGTTGGCGTGCACGAGCTCTAGTAATTGGTCCAGTATGTATAGCAGCAGGGGCTGTGGGTGTAACAATTGTATTGATATCCTCATCAAAACCATACACAACTTCAAAAGGGCACATCTTAGTAGTAGAATGCAATGAACGATTATAAGCAAATTCAATATGAGGCAAGCATTCCTCCCACATTTTCTTATTATTCTTCAAAACAGCCCTAAGCATAGTAGACAATGTTCTATTGACTACTTCAGTTTGTCCATCAGTTTGGGGGTGACAAGTAGTACTAAAAAGCAGTTTAGTCCCCAACTTAGCCCATAAACATCTCCAAAAGTGGCTAAGAAATTTAGTATCACGATCTGAAACAATAGTATTTGGCACACCATGCAAGCGAATAATTTCACGAAAGAACAAATCAGCAACATTAACAGCATCATCGCTTTTATGACATGGTATAAAGTGTGCCATTTTCGAGAATCTATCCACGACAACAAATATGCTATCCCTCCCCTTCTTTGTTCGAGGTAAACCTAAAACAAAGTCCATAGATATATCCTCCCAAGGAACACTAGGTACAGGCAAAGGCATATATAAACCATGAGGATTGAGTCGTGACTTAGCTTTTTGACATGTAGTGCATCGAGCAATAAAACGATCAACATCCCGTCTCATCTTTGGCCAAAAGAAATGTGTAGCAAGTACGTCCTCCGTCTTCTTCACGCCAAAATGTCCCATTAATCCTCCTCCATGCGCTTCCTGCAACAACAAAAGACGAACGGAGCTAGCTGGAATGCATAGCTTGTTAGCACGAAACACAAATCCATCGTTAACGACAAACTTGTTCCACATTCTTCCTTCTTTACACTTCTGCATTACATCTTTAAAATCAGCATCATGCACATATTGATCTTTGATGGTCTCCAAACCAAATATTTTGAAGTCAAGTTGTGAAAGCATAGTATAGCGACGAGACAATGCATCAGCAATAACATTTTCTTTTCCCTTCTTGTGTTTAATGACATAAGGGAAAGTCTCAATGAATTCAACCCATTTAGCATGTCTACGATTCAGTTTAGCTTGACTTTTAATATGTTTCAAAGATTCATGATCAGAATGTATAACAAATTCTTTGGGCCATAAATAATGTTGCCATGTTTCTAAAGTCCGAACAAGAGCATATAATTCTTTATCATAAGTAGAATAATTCAGACTAGGCCCACTCAATTTTTCAGAAAAGTATGCAACAGGTTTGCCATCTTGTAATAACACACCTCCTAATCCAATTCCACTAGCATCACATTCAATGATGAGGACATGACTACCTTGGATATGACCAAAAATATTGCATATATGCATATTTGTCAGGTGATTTCTAGTGCAAACTATTCAATAATCTATTTATGTTATCCAGAACAAAAATACTTCACACACTTTTGTGTTTTGTCTAATTGCAGGTGTATGGGACATTTGTACAATCCACATATGAAGATAAGGAAGAAAGAGATGTTTATTTGCTGTCCAAAAAGTTCTCTCACGTCACTTTTGGCCCAAGAGAAGATAGAGTCCAAGTCTCTCACGTTCTGGATTCAGATTCGGACTGCACAGACATACCTGACTCAAAACGCACACAAGTTTTTCATACGGACTCCGAATTGGGTGATTCTTTTTTTGTTGGAAACTAGATTTCGTGCACTTTCCAACCCAATTGGAATCACCTTCAAATTCGTCCGGAGCGTTGAGTTATGGACGAAACAATCTGATGCTGCAGCAGAATCCGAGTCAAACTACAAGTCCAAAGGTGTTACATCACCTCCACTTGGGCCCATTGGCCTTGTACGACCTAGATTTAGTTTTAGGCTGCCTTGGGACGTCCTCCCACCTCCTTGGCCGCCACCCCTTACTCCTATATAAGTAGATCCATCTAGTAGCTTTTTCCTTGGGTTTTGTTTAGATTAAAAGTTCGCCATAGCTGCAACTTCGCGTACTTCGTTTGTGTTCAACGACCAGACAAAGGCGTCACAGAACCCCACCTTGATCAATAAAGCTTTCATCTTATATTCGCAATATCCAGATTGCAATCTTAGTTTCTTGCTTGTTCTTCGTTTGCTCGCAGGAAACAGACCCTCGTGGTCAGGTTGATCGTGCTCCGGCGTGGTCAATAACCTCTCGGAGTTGGTTTAGCGATTGCTAAGGCGCGACGTCCTCGCACGTTCGTAGTCGGATCGTCAAAGTTGACTTCCACCAAAGCGATATCCATCATCTCATCGAAAGATCGGGACCCTCGCCTCTATCAATGTAGCCACTCTCGGGGGCGATGTGTCACATGGTGGAGGTGATGTAGTCCTAACAACAACGGATGTGGTTGTCATAGTATGCCTAGTAGTTGAAGGAACAATCATATCAACTCTTGGAATGTGCACCGTGCGCTTGTTCTCCTCGTGGCCAACACGTCGTTTTATTTCCTGTTCAGCTTTGCAAGCAAGATGAAACAAATGGTCCATAGGATAACACTCTTCATGAATTAGTATCTCTTGAATATCACGGTTTAATCCTCCCCAAAATCTATCCATAAAATCATCTTCACTTTCTTCTAAAGAGGAATGCAACAAGGTAGTTTGTAAATCATCATAATATTTTGTTACAGTTTCACTACCTTGTTTTAAGTGTTGCAACTTCTTAATCATGTCACGAGTATAATAAGCAGGGACGAAAGTATGTCGCATGGCAAGTTCCAAATCATCCCAAGTAGTAGGTATATAATCAGGGTGTAACCGACAATATTCACTCCACCAAACCAAAGCATAACCAGTGAAAGAACCAACCGCAACCTTAACCTTTTTATGTTCATCGAAATTATGGGAAGCAAATATATTTTTTATGTCGAACTCCCATTCAATATATAAAGCAGGTTTAAAACGGCCATTAAATGGTGGTATAGATACATTAACCTGATCATGTGCATTTGGATGTTTGTGCACCTCTCGTGACGGTTGTGGTATTTGCAAAGGTGGTGGCACGTCTCCCGCGATCGACAAAGCCCATGAATTGACTCTGGATCCTGTCATGATTAGTAGAACAAGAAACAAAACCCAAAAATAATGTTCCTATAACTACTAGGATGTGGTGGTAAAACGCTCACAGTAAAGCAAATATCAATGTCTTACAAGTTCTTACCATGCAACAGGCGGTGATCAGCAACCAACGGTGTCAAGTAACTCCGAATATTGAGTAAAGCGATTGCCAGGGGAGCGTACATATACACGGTGTAGAAATATGTGGAGTTGGGTTGGCTATATATGGTAGCAAAAGATTAGCAATAATCAATTCAAAGATGCAATGTTGAATAAACGCTCAACGACGGTACTGTGCTGGTCCTAGGCTAGACCGGACTAGAGACGCGAGCCTAGAACAATAATGAGGTCACGGCGTAGCACAACTAGCATCAATGAAGGATACTAAGTAGCTCTTGACAGCAAGATATAAGTGAAGATAATGATGAAAGACAACTGCCAAACAGGATATACAACAACTCTCTCTCCAACTTTCCTCTTGAAAAGATTGAGCCAATTTTCTGATAAATTCTTGCAAATAATGCTACTAACTCAAGCTTTCCAATGCAAAAAGAATCACTCAATTCCGAGTTGATATGAGGAGTCAAAGAATTCTAAAACTGGCCTGAAAAATTGGAACAAGCTGTGTTCACGAACTTCCGAGGGCAAAAAGACCTATTTAGAAGCCGATTTTGAGGTGTCAAATATTGATATTTTTTCTGCAACTATTTAGATGCGGCTCGTCGCTAGCTTCAATTTGAGTACTCACGGAGCCAAAACGGACTTCGTATGAGGAAGATACACCTGTTTTACTGAACAGTGCGCAAAACAGATTTCAATCCGAATTTAGGTACGAGATTGATTCTAGATAGATCCAATTTTTTTTTCTTCTCTCTTTTTTTTCTCACGTTTTTTTTCTTCTCTCTCTTTTTCTTTTTTTCTTTCCTTTTTTTCTCTTTTTTTTCTCTTTTTTTTTCTCCCTCTTTCCAAGACAAACTAGATAAGATGCAGATTGGATCAGGCGAAGATGTGAATGACCTCAACTATGATTATGACAATGAACAGTACGTAGCACGTGGTGGAAACTAATAGATGGGATGGTGGACAGCGGAAGGGATAATGATGTAGCGGCGGCGTGACTAATGTGAACAGAACTCGAAACTCTAAAGGAACTAGACACAAAGACCAGCAACTGACACGACGATGCAACCGATAATTCAACTATGCAAGCAATGAATAGAAAATTGCAAAGGCTCAGACTGGCTTGGATAAAGGATGAATAGATCTAACTTTTTTTTGTGGCTTTTTCATGGACTCTAGGTATGAATGACAGATGCGATCTAAACTATGAAAAACTGTAAAATCTCACCGAGCAACCTGAAAACTGATACCACTTGATAGAGGCGAGGGTGTCCCGATCTTTCGATGAGATGATAACTATCGATTTGGTGGAGACGACTTTGACGATCCGACTACAAACATGCACGACGTTGCGCCTTAGCAATCGCTAAACCAATCTCCTGAGGTTACTGGTGATGCTGGAAGCACGGTCAGCCTGACCACGAAGGTCTATTCCTGCAAGCAATCGAAGAACGAGCAAGAATATGATAAAGCAATCTGAATATTGCAAATCTATATGAAGTATTGATAATGGTGAGGATCCGGAAGCGGTCTTGGTCTGGTCGTTGGACACAAACGAAGTACACGAAGTTGCAATGGCTAACTTTTAACTAAACAAATCCCAAGGAAAAAGCTACTAGATGGATCTACTTATATAGGAGGAAGGGGTGGCGGCCAAGGAGGTGGGAGAACGTCCCAAGGCATCCTAAAACCAACCCTAGGTCGTACAAGGCCAATGGGCCCAAGTGGAGGTGATGTAACACCTTTGGACTTGTAGTTTGACTCGGATTCTGCTGCAGCATCAGATTGTTTCGTCCACAACTCAACGCTCTGGACGAATTTGAAGGTGATTCCAATAGGGTTGGAAAGTGCACGAAATCTAGTTTCCAACAAAAAAAGAATCACCCAATTTGGAGTCCGTATGAAAAACTTGTGTGCGTTTTGAGTCAGGTGTGTCTGTGCAGTCCGAATCTGAATCCAGAACGTGAGAGACTTGGACTCTATCTTCTCTTGGGCCAAAAGTGACGTGAGAGAACTTTTTGGACAGCAAATAAACATCTCTTTCTTCCTTATCTTCATATGTGGATTGTACAAATGTCCCATACACCTGCAATTAGACAAAACACAAAAGTGTGTGAAGTATTTTTGTTCTGGATAACATAAATAGATTATTGAATAGTTTGCACTAGAAATCACCTGACAAATATGCATATATGCAATATTTTTGGTCATATCCAAGGTAGTCATGTCCTCATCACACGCCCTGGGGTGGGCTTTGGTTTCTTGGGGATTGGATCGGCTGACTTACGAGAGTTTGCCTGTTTAGCTTGGACAAAGGTTTTAGTGAGAGCCGGACTATCCCAAAATTCTGTTTGGGTTTTCCAGGCGCTTTCCATCGCACAGTACTTCTGTACTATGGTTGCCAAGTCAGCAAAGTGCACTATGTCACGGCGACTTATAGCGTTAAGGATTCCTTTGTTCGTGCAGTTTTTGCAGAAAAGTGAGACCGCATCATCCTCACGGTAGTCCTCGACCTTGTTTAGCATAAGGAGGAATCTGGCCCAGTAGCGATGTACTATCTCTGGGGGCTCTTGTCTGATATGGGAGAGAGGGTTTAAGTACGGGTGGGTGGGTGTAGCTAAATCTAGATTCTGATCCGATCTAACGCCCTGGGGCAGGGGAGTTTCCGGGCTTGACAGCTCGGGATCCGGGGTGCTGCCCAACTTTTCCGCCCGATACCCAATTCTAAATCTGGGGTCTGGGTCATGTCTTCCCTTGAGCGGGTGTCCAGCTCAGAGAGCTCGGTGATCCGGACATAATTCGTCCTTAAAATAGAGGGGTAATCCGTATGTGGCTCCTCCACTACCGCTATCTCGTGGGTGACCGGCAGAGATTTAATATCCCTTTGGTCGGGTTTAAGCCCGATCCGGTCATAGTCTGTGGCGACTCCCAAAGCAGCGATGCGATCCAAGAGCTTATTAAGGGAGGAGAGCTCCATCGGATCCATCTGTTCGGTGAATTCCGAATTGATGTGGAGGCTATGCGTGATGACCCGAGAGGTCATCATCGGCGCGATAGCCGATTGGGCGGCCATGGTGAAACCGCCTAGTCGGAGAGTTTGGCCTACATCCAGCGCTCCCCCAGAGGTGATGTTGTCCTTGACAGCAAGACGGGCCGTCGAGCCTTGCAGCGACGACACAGAGGAACTCTCAATGAAAACACCAATATCGGTGTCAAAACTGGCGGATCTCGGGTAGGGGGGTCCCGATATGTGCGTCTTAGGCTGATGGTAATAGGAGGCAAGGGACACAATGTTTACTCAGGTTCAGGCCCTCTCGATGGAGGTAAAACCCTACTTCCTGCTTGATTGATATTGATGATATGAGTAGTACAAGAGTTGATCTACCACGAGATCGTAGAGGCTAAACCCTAGAAGCTAGCCTATGATGATTATGATTGTGATCGTCCCTCTAAGGACGAAACTCTCTTGTTTATATAGACACCGGAGAGGGCTAGGGTTTACATGGAGTCGGTTACAAGGAAGGAAATATAATATACGGATCGCCAAGCTTGTCTTCCACGCAAAGGAGAGTCCCATCCGGACACGGGACGGAGTCTTGAGTCTTGTGTCTTCATGCTCCAACAGTCCGGACAAAGTATATAGTCCGGCTGTTCGGATACCCCCTAATGCAGGACTCCTCAAATTGTACTAATTTCTTTTACGTAAGATAGAGTTGGGTTTTGGGGGTTGATAGTGGAAAAGTTGAATGAGAAGGATCAGCATATCCTTGTTTAAATAGGTCCACTAGACCTTAGCTACTTAATTTCATGGTATTTAGCACGGACGATAGAAGATTGGAATGATGGTATCAATGTGCCGCATTGAAGTGGGAGTGGCTATATCGCTATCAATCAAGGTGGGACATATCAGCCATCTCCACAGATTGCTAGTTTGCTGAAAACAGTCCAGCTTTTGCCAAAAGAAAGCCAAACTGTCACCTAGATGCATCTTGATTCACATTTCTATATGATAATATGCACGACCGATTCTCGTATCTGCTAATACAAGAGATTCTTTCAAAAGATAACCCTAACCCCTAGGTGGGCGAAAGATGGAGAAAATACTACCGTTGAAGCACAAGAGTGAGCAGCAGTCCGGTCAGCCCTTGCTTTCTCAACTTGAGCAGGAAACTTCCAACTAAATAGGAGGGAGGGGCACTCTCAAATAGGAATGCAAACATAAAATGCATGCTCTTGAGTGTCAATGCCTCTTCTGACCGAAGTGGATAACAAACATCCCTTCCATCTGGACACTGAATAATGAGAGAATCGTATAAGTTATTGGAATCCAGGGCTAGAGTCTTTGGCTGAACATCCACAGATGATCGATTCCCTGCGCTAGCAAGTATTGGATTGGAGTGGGGGTTAGTTGGCTCACCGTATGGTATAGATCGATAGATATATTTGATATGTCCTATAACATGGAGATGGAGCCAAGCCCCTTTCGAGAAAGGCAAACCCTCTTTATCATCCAACACAGGATCTCCCTATGGAATACCACCATTGTCTTTCTCCATCTCACTCAATAGTATATATCGGTATAAATAGCTCAGCTCACGAAATAGAGCAAGCAAGAGCTCAAACTTGGTAGGAAAGTTCAGATAAGTCGACTCGACTCCTTAGTGCAGCGTACACTTGCTAAGGCAAAACGACGCTCATCCATTTGTTTTGATCCGAATCACACTCTAGATCAGCTCTTCGTATAGAGAAGGAACTCCACTTTGACAGTCATACGAGAGGGAAGAGACTCAAAGTTGATGAGAATAGTCGATTTGACCGGTATCACGAATAGCAGTTTTAGTAGAAAAGGGCGTTGATGATTGAAAGGATTTCTCCTCTAACCACTAGTAACTATGTTAGCTTTTGTCATTCTGATGATACTGAATCGGATCAATATTTGGAATAACAATATCTGATCTATCAAATCGATTCATCATCGAGAATGGAATAGTATAACATAGGAATTTGATCCAAACAAACTTCGAATTGGGTTTTCTTATTGGATCAGGAGTCCCATTGCATTTTCATCCTTTTCCATTTTGCTTCTTTCATGCAGTTTTGGCTCGCAATAAAGCTAGGGTCTTGATCGAGCAAGACTACATCCTATCTATCTACCTCTCCAAACACAATATCTTGAGTAACTATGATGGTGACTACATCTGCTAGCATGTGATGAATGGACATAGAATCGAGTCCTTGTGAATGGGCAAAGCCAGGTGCTCTTATTTTACAACGGTAGGGACGATTACTCCCATTACTGACAAGAAAGACACCAAATTCACCTTTAGGTGCTTCAACTGCGGTATAGGTAGAAGGAGCTAGTATGGAAAAACCTTCTATATAAAGTTCGAAATGGTGAATTGAGGTAGAGTAGATCGATGATCCGGTAGTCATTTGGCCGGCTATGGAAAGAAAAATCTTGCATCTGCTCCCCCTAAATAATAACGGGTCCCATCTCTCTCCAAACCTAATGTGGTAGTTTCCCATCATAAGGCTTTCCATCTATAGATTGACCCATCACCCACCAAGGATCCCATTCGTTCAGAACTCAGTCGACTGCTTCTATAGATAAGGCGGAACGTCCTTAGTTCAGCATTATAGCACATAGTCTCGGACGCTACTATAGTGCTTTGCTAACTTGAAGCGCCTCACTATTAGAATGACGCGTCGCTAATGCTCGGCTAAGTCGTCGAACCCTCGCGCTGACCATTCTTGTGATTACAAAGGAGCCATCCTTTTCCTTGATCAGTTGATCATCCCATCTGTTCCCAGAGACCCTCCAATCTTTCTAAAACATGGATATGCAAAAATATTGCCAAGTCCAATGCAATATTTAGGAATTGTGATTTATACCTTTTCTTGCCTTTTTGAGGAATCAAATCCCAAGGCATAGCTAGCCCTATCCTAAATTCATGTGAATTGGTGGAGTTAATATGTATGCCTCTGGTAAGGATATTAACCATAATTAAAGAAGGAAAATTGCATGTTCTTATTTTATGCCAATATTGCATTTCTGCCACTTTCTAAAGGAACTACTATTTTTATAGCAGAGAAAATTACCACATAAATTGTGGAGCTTGTCCTTTCTATATAATCACTAGTTCCATCCTTATCTCATGTTCCACAGATCAAAAATTGGGCACATGATCCAATGCAAGTTTCTGCCTTCTCTAAAATTTTGTAAAGGAAGTGCTTTATTCCTAATTCCATTTGAGCTGCAATTTTGGCAGGGTGATTAACATGGATAAATCACCCATGGATACCTAATATGAGCTCAATCCCTTCATCCTAGCTCCTTGTGCATTTTTTCAAAGTTTCTGGCCATATTTCAACTTTGTCTATGAAGTACCTTCATAGACTTTCCAAATAGGATGAAACTTTGCCATCCTACCAAGTATTCCAAATCACTAACCTTCACCCAAATTCAGCTCATTTCATTGAACAATGTGAGCACAGGAGCAATTCTTGTTTTCTGTCCAAATTTTTAGTTTGTGAAGCAAGTATATTTTATCTTGCTCCATTATGGCTGAAAATATTTTCAAGCCTTCTCCTATCAATATAACCCACCTACATAAGCTTTGCTCTTTTCATGTAGCCAATATTTTCCTAGATCCCCCCCCCCCCAAGTTTCTGGTCAGAAGTGATGCTTGTGAAACAAGTACCACTTTAGCAAGTTCATTTGGTATGATCTTTTTGCCGCATCTACATATGACCAAATCATGGAGATTTGCCAAGTGGTAACTCAATTTAACACTCCTAGTGAGTGCTTATTCCTCATTTGTTTTCTGGGCCATATTTGTCAGTTGTACTACAGCTATGTTAAATACTTTCCCAAATCCCCTCCAACTTCCCAGGACCGTAGTCCTTGCTACCCAACGCCTCCCTGTCGGTGTCAAAACCGGCGGATCTCGGGTAGGGGGTCCCGAACTGTGCGTCTAGGCGGATGGTAACAGGAGACAAGGGACACGATGTTTTACCCAGGTTCGGGCCCTCTTGATGGAGGTAAAACCCTATGTCCTGCTTGATTAATATTGATGATGTGTGTTACAAGAGTGGATCTACCACGAGATCAAGGAGGCTAAACCCTAGAAGCTAGCATATGGTATGATTGTTGTTCGTCCTATGGACTAAAGCCATCCGGTTTATATAGACACCGGAGAGGGCTAGGGTTACACAGAGTGGGTTACAATGGTAGGAAATCTACATATCCGTATCGCCAGGCTTGCCTTCCACGCCAAGGAAAGTCCCATCCGGACACGGGACGAAGTCTTCAATCTTGTATCTTCATAGTCTTGGAGTCCGGCCGATGATGATAGTTCAGCTATCCGGACACCCCCTAGTCCAGAACTCCCTCAGTAGCCCCTGAACCAGGCTTCAATGACGACGAGTCCGGCGCGCATGTTGTCTTCGGCATTGCAAGGCGGGTTCTTCCTCCGAATAATATATAGAAGATTGTGAACATCAGGATAGTGTCCGGCTCTGCAAAATAAATTCCACGTACCACCGTAGAGAGAATAACATTACACAAGCTCAATCTGCTGACGTATTTTGTGGCGTGACGTCACACCACTTCCAAGCCTTTACTCAAATTGTTTTTATTGTTCCATCTCCGCGCGTTTAGCGAAGCGGTTTCCTTGGCATGTCTTGTCGAAGCAGAGATCGTGTTCCCCTTATTCCGGGATTCCCATCAATACGGACGTGGGTAACCCAACCACGCCATTGATTGTGACGCTTGGGAGACAAGCGAGTTTTACCAGGCCGGTGGGAACACATGTTTTCGTCCGCCCATATAAGGGGATAAAGATCCAACCCTTTTACCTGCGCCTTCTTCCTCCTTGGCTTATCCATCTCCGCGAACTCGAGCTCCAGCGCCCAAGTCCGCACTTCTCACCTCAACCTTCTCCAACTATGTCCGGAGCGGGAGGCAAGTGGATGGCCTCCTCCGTCACGGAGGGGCAGATCCAGAAGCTGCGCGACACCGGATATTTGTCCAGCGACATCGCGCACCGGCTCCCCGATGAGGGAGAGCTCATCCCCACCCCAGGCCCCATGAGAGGGTAGTATTTCTTCCCCATTTCCTCCGCGGACTGGGCTTCCCACTTCATCCCTTTGTCCGAGGGCTCATGTTCTACTATGGCCTAGATTTCCATGATCTGGCCCCGAATTTCATCCTCAACATCTCGGCGTTTATCGTCGTGTGCAAGGCCTTCCTCTGCATCCAGCCCCACTTCGGCTTATGGCTCAAGACCTTCAGTGTCAAGCCGAAGGTTGTGAAGGGCAGCCAAGTGGAGTGCGGAGGCGCCATGGTGGGCAGGATGTCCCACGTTACGTGGCTGGAGGGCACTTTCGTGGAAATCATTAAGGGGTGGCAATTGGGGTGGTTCTACATCACCGAGCCGCGTGACCCTGATTGGGCAGCGGCCCCCGAATTCAGATCCGGCTTCCCTACACGGCTCACCTCCTGGACAGAGAGTGGCCGGATCTGGGGGGATTCGGAGGAGCTGACCGGACTCCAAGCCTGTATCCAGAAGCTGGTGGACAAGAAGCTCAAGCTTGTCAATGTAGTCCAGGTCATGCTCATCCGCCGGATTCTCCCGTGCCAATGAGGCTTCAACATGTGGGAGTTCGATCCGGCGCAGCACCAGACTCTGAGCGGGCTCTTCGACACTACGTACGAAGATGTCTGGAATGTGCTGTTCAAGGGCGCCGAGGCTCCCGCATCTGCTACCGAAGATCGCGGATTCCGCTCGCAGCGTCCAGCTGACGAGGTAAGTGATTTTGCCACTTGTTTTCCATAGTTTGACTCCATGCGGGATCTAAACTCCCTTTACCTTTGATAGGACTGGCTGGCGAAGGCCGAACGAACTATCTGTCCGGCCCCATTGCCAGCAGACCCAGCGGACGCCCGCCTAACGGGGCTGCTGGCTCCGGCACCCCATGTGGTGCCGGAGAAGAAGGCCACGAAGAGGGCCACGAGGACTTGGAAGAGTTCCTGTTTTCAGGTGCTATCGGATGATGAATCCGAGGCCGACTCCTCCCACCAAGGCGAGGAGAAAAAGAAAGCCTCTCCCCCAGCGGGGGGAGGGAAGAAAAGGAAGGCCTCCCCAACAAGGGAGGCCGAAGGGTCCAAGAAGGGAAAAACTCTCCCCCCGGACTGCTCCGCCAACGCCAGTGACGACGACGAGGAATGGCCTCCAAGGGCCAAGCCCCTGGCGAGATCGTAAGTATCCGGACTCCCGAATAACTTCAAGGTTTTTATTTCTCGCCACATAATGTCTTTCTAATGCCGCATACAACCCTGCAGTCCGCCTAAGGATGATCTTCCCGCTTCCTCGAGCGGGTCCTTAGGTGCGTCGGATATGGATTCTCTTCCGACTGCCTCCACCCCCCGTGACGCGGATGATGCCGAGGTGGGATCCCAGGAAGGGACCCACCAGGAGGAGAAGGCCCCGGAGGTGTCGCAGGACAACCTCCCGGACTTTGCACCGGACTCGGCCCCGGAACCCATAGTGGCTCCGGAGTCCGACGGGCGACCCCTTCATAAGAAGGGCAACACCGTGACGCCGGCAGCCTCCATCCAACCGGAGGCGCCGGATAATTTGCTGGAGGCGCTCAACGGCGCCTCCATCGAAGAGGAACACCGCACTATTATGAGTGCGGTGATTCAGAAGGTGCAGCTCGCCAAGAGCGGGCTGACCGAAGCCTGCAGCAGCCTTCTAACAGGCTTTAAGGTAAGAATTTCAATATGTATAAAATGGTACCGCATAGACAGTAGCCCCTGATGCTCGGTTCGGTGTTCGGAAAGAAAAGCCGGACTGAGGATCTAAAAAGATATACTCAGGAGTCATAATAAATATGTCAATATGGGATTGCAGGCTGCGCTGCTGACCTCTGCTGCACTGACTGCGGAGGTCAATACTTTGAAGGAAAACCTCGAGCGGTCCGAGAACAAGCTCGGCCGTGCCAAGAAGCAGCTCGAGGACAAGGAAGGTGAGTAACACCTGAGTAAAATTGT
This sequence comes from Triticum dicoccoides, assembly GCF_002162155.2. Classification (NCBI taxonomy): domain Eukaryota; kingdom Viridiplantae; phylum Streptophyta; class Magnoliopsida; order Poales; family Poaceae; genus Triticum; species Triticum dicoccoides. The sequence continues at coordinate 12,389 of NW_021235939.1, read as the reverse complement.
ATCTTGCAGAAAAGGATTTTGGTTGCAAAAAGAATGACAAGGATAACGTGGGTATTGCAGGGGCCACTAACGAGGTGGCGACCCTTAAAGAGGCGATGGCCGCAGCCGAACGCAATGCGGCCGCGGAGTGCACCGAGCGAGAGAAGCAGGAGGCGCGGGTGGCGGAGGTACAGCAAGAGCTCCAGGATCTCGTGAAAAAACATGAGAGCCTGGAGCATGACTCGAAGACTCGAGAGTCTGAGCTTGCAACGGCTCTTGAGAGTGCCAAAGCCGCTAAGGCCGAAGCCTACAAGGCCCTCCAGGAGATTGAGGCAGTGAAGAAAATAGCAGCGGGTAAGGCATTTTTCATGCAAAGTAAGCATGTGAGTGTTAATTACCTGTTGCTTACCCGAGTTCGGAGCTCTCCAGGAGCGTTCACAGATCTTCCTCGCAGCGTGTCCGATGCTGCCGCATTCTACCGAGCCGAGGAGGGGAGCTCGATGGAGAAGGTCTTCTGGTCTCAGTATGCTGAGGCCGGACATCCGGTGCCCCTTAGCGACCAACTGAAGCAGCTGGTCGAGCTCCACAAGGCGGCCGAACAGGCCATGAAGGGCCTCTTAGTTCGGCTGTGGCCTAAGGAGGCCATGCCTGGGAGCTACTTCGGCCTAGTGCGGCGGCTGGTGGATGCGTGCCCGTGGGTTGAAGTCATCAAGCACTCCGCCTGTATTGAGGGTGCCCGTCGAGCCCTTGCCCGCGCAAAGGTGCACTGGGGCAAGATGGATGCCCAGAAGCTTGTGACGGACCCGCCACCAGAGGGCAAGGAGCATCGCACGCCCGAGACGTATTATAAGAGTGTGCTGAAGGGTGCCCGCACTATTGCGGGGAGTTCTCCAAAGATGTAATTTTTGAGTAGACCCGCATTTTGTTATCCTGTGCGCTAAAAACTTAGTTCATATGCGCTACACAACGCTTGTTAATTTAAAGTATTACCTTCTGTGCGGCTGTTTATCAAATCTGAGAGATGGCAAGTCGTCGGCTTCAGCCCCCATGCCACGAGTGCTGGGGTGTTCGGGATAAACTTGAGCACTCTTGTTCCCATTTTTGGGTCCATCTAGGGAGGCGCTCAACACAGCGAACAAGGCAACCGGACTTATAATTCTTGAACACTCTCACTTAGCCATAGAATTCTATAATTTTAAATTTTGGCGAAGCCCCTAGTCTTCGAAAGGCCGAATCTGGGGCGCTATCCACGCCTGGGCCGGACAAGATCCGGCTCCTCGCTCTAAGCGGCATAAGTCTTTAAGGACTCGCAAAAACCTCTAAAACAGCGACCGGCTCTCGCCTCATCATGACGGTCAGTTTTAGCTTTTCTCCACTGAGGCGTTAACCCAGCTCAACTGGGGCGCAATCGCAGTGGTTCTCCTAGTGCTACCTTAGCCGATATAACGGAATGTAAGGTACCAAAACATGGGAGTCGGGCAAACCCAACTATTGATCCAAGACATGATTCGGAGCCGATGCATATAATGCTATAAGTTCGGGGTGCCGCACTTGTAAAAGTGTTCGGACTTATCACACCATGATGCGGGAAACATAAGCCCCTGGTGTGTTTTAACCATACCAAAGTGTACGGATGCAACATGTCGTAAATGAACATATGTATGAAAAAGAAATGCAATTATAAGCAAAAAGGTGTTGCATTGTTTTATTCAATAAGTGCTGCTATAAATGCAGAATGATACAAATAGTGCGATAAGCAAGGGATGGGACTGTTAAACATGTCCCCCTCCAGGGGTAGGCTACGGATTGGTGTATAAAAATGCTCGTAATGGAGACCACCTGTATATTCATTGTAGCCTTTATCCTTCCCTGGCTGTTGCATCGTGAGATCGGCAGGTCTGCTGCCGGATAGGGCCTCTGACGAACGGAGTCCCGTGGGTAAAAAATAAAAGGTAAAAAGAAAAAAGAACGACACACTTGAGAGCCCCTGGTGTGGTTCAGACGCAGTCTGGGCTTATCGTGGTCGTGCCTCTCTCCCCATGCCCATGGTATCTTCAGAGCATAATTGATGAGGACATGACTACCTTGGATATGACCAAAAATATTGCATATATGCATATTTGTCAGGTGATTTCTAGTGCAAACTATTCAATAATCTATTTATGTTATCCAGAACAAAAATACTTCACACACTTTTGTGTTTTGTCTAATTGCAGGTGTATAGGACATTTGTATAATCCACATATGAAGATAAGGAAGAAAGAGATGTTTATTTGCTGTCCAAAAAGTTCTCTCACGTCACTTTTGGCCCAAGAGAAGATAGAGTCCAAGTCTCTCACGTTCTGGATTCAGATTCGGACTGCACAGACACACCTGACTCAAAACGCACACAAGTTTTTCATACGAACTCCGAATTGGGTGATTTTTTTTTTGTTGGAAACTAGATTTCGTGCACTTTCCAACCCAATTGGAATCACCTTCAAATTCTTCCGGAGCGTTGAGTTGTGGACGAAACAATCTGATGCTGCAGCAGAATCCGAGTCAAACTACAAGTCCAAAGGTGTTACATCACCTCCACTTGGGCCCATTGGCCTTGTACAACCTAGATTTAGTTTTAGGCTGCCTTGGGACGTCCTCCCACCTCCTTGGCCGTCACCCCTTGCTCCTATATAAGTAGATCCATCTAGTAGCTTTTCCTTGGTATTTGTTTAGTTAAAAGTTAGCCATTGCAACTTCGTGTACTTCGTTTGTGTCCAACGACCAGACAAAGACCGCTTCTGGATCCCCACCATTATCAATACCTCATATAGATTTGCAATATTCAGATTGCTTTATCATATTCTTGCTCGTTCTTCGATTGCTTGCAGGAATAGACCTTCGTGGTCAGGCTGACCGTGCTTCCGGCATCGTCAGTAACCTCAGGAGATTGGTTTAGCGATTGCTAAGGCGCAACGTCGTGCACGTTTGTAGTCGGATCGTCAAAGTCATCTCCACCAAATCGATAGTTATCATCTCATCGAAAGATCGGGACACCCTCGCCTCTATCAAGTGGTATCACTTTTCAGGTTGCTCGGTGAAATTTCCAGTTTTTCCTAGATTAGATTTATTTTCTTACCTATTGTCCAAGAAAAAGCCACAAAACAAAAGTTAGATCTATTCATCCTTTGTCCTAGCCAGACTGAGCCTTTGCAATTTTCTTTTCATTGTTTGCATTACTGAATTATCGGTTGCATCGCCGTGTCGAGTTGCTGGTCTTAGTGTCCAGTTCCTCTAGAGTTTCGAGTTCTGTTCACATTAGTCACGCAGCCGCTGCATCATTATCCCATCCGCTGTCCACCATCCCATCCACCAATTTCCACCATGTTCTACGCACTGTTTATTGTCATAATCATAGTTGAGGTCACTCACATCTTCGCCTGATCGAATCTGCATCTTATCTAGTTTGTCTTGGAAAGAGGGAGAAAAAGAAGATAAAGAAAAAAAAGAGAGAAAAAAGGAAAGAAAAAAAAAGAAAAAGAGAGAGAAGAAAAAAAAATTGGATCTATCTAGAATCAATCTCGTACCTGAATTCGGATTGGAATCTGTTTTGCGAACTGTTCAGTAAAACAGGTGTATCTTCCTCATACGAAGTCAGTTTTGGCTCCATGAGTACTCAAATTGAAGATAGCGACGAGCGTCATCTAAATAGTTGCAGAAGCTAGTTCAATATTTGACACCTCAAAATCGGCTTCTAAATAGGTCTTTTTGCCTTCCGAAGTTCGTGAACACAACTTGTTCCAATTTTTCAGGCCAGTTTTAGAATTCTTTGACTCCTCCTATCAACTCGGAATTGAGTGATTCTTTTTGCATTGGAAAGCTTGAGTTAGTAGCATTCTTTGAAAGAATTTATCAGAAAATTGTCTCAAACTTTTCAAGAGGAAAGTTGGAAAGAGAGTTGTTGTATATCCTGCTTGGCAGTTGTTTTTCATCATTATCTTCACTGCCGTTGTGATCTTTACCTATATCTTGCTGTCAAGAGCTACTTAGTATCCTTCATTGATGCTAGTTGTGCTACGCCGTGACCTCATTAGTGTTCTAGGCTCGCGTCTCTAGTCCGGTCTAGCCCAGGACCAGCACAGTACCGTCGTTGAGCGTTTATTCAACATTGCATCTTTGAATTGATTATTGCTAATCTTTTGCTACCATATATAGCCAACCCAGCTCCACATATTTCTACACCGTGTATACGTACGCTCCCCTGGCAATCGCTTTACTCAATATTCGGAGTTACTTGACACCGCTGGTTGCCGATCACCGCCTGCTGCATGGTAAGAACTTGTAAGACATTGATATTTGCTTTACTGTGAGCGTTTTACCACCACATCCTAGTAGTTATAGGAACATTATTTTTGGGTTTTGTTTCTTGTTCTACTAATCATGACAGGATCCAGAGTCAATTCATGGGCTTTGTCGATCGCGGGAGACGTGCCACCACCTTTGCAAATACCACAACCGTCACGAGAGGTGCACAAACATCCAAATGCACATGATCAGGTTAATGTATCTATACCACCATTTAATGGCCGTTTTAAACCTGCTTTATATATTGAATGGGAGTTCGACATAAAAAATATATTTGCTTCCCATAATTTCAATGAACATAAAAAGGTTAAGGTTGCGGTTGGTTCTTTCACTGGTTATGCTTTGGTTTGGTGGAGTGAATATTGTCGGTTACACCCTGATTATATACCTACTACTTGGGATGATTTGAAACTTGCCATGCGACATACTTTCGTCCCGGCTTATTATACTCGTGACATGATTAAGAAGTTACAACACTTAAAACAAGGTAGTGAAACTGTAACAAAATATTATGATGATTTACAAACTACCTTGTTGCATTCCTCTTTAGAAGAAAGTGAAGATGATTTTATGGATAGATTTTGGGGAGGATTAAACCGTGATATTCAAGAGAGACTAATTCATGAAGAGTGTTATCCTATGGACCATTTGTTTCATCTTGCTTGCAAAGCTGAACAGGAAATAAAACGACGTGTTGGCCACGAGGAGAACAAGCGCACGGTGCACATTCCAAGAGTTGATATGATTGTTCCTTCAACTACTAGGCATACTATGACAACCACATCCGTTGTTGTCAGGACTACATCACCTCCACCATGTGACACATCGCCCCCGAGAGTGGCTACATCATCTGAGTTGATCATAAGAGGTAATGACAAAGGTACCGATCTTCCATCTCTACATAAGAATGATGAATGCCTTGTCAATTTGAATGCACCATCTGATGAGCTACCCACTACTTTGATCACACCACCTATTTTAGAGGACTACGTTGATAATTTGACTTTGCCATGTGATCAAACAACTGAAATACCAACAATTTTGAGTGCACCCATTGAATTAACTATTGATGCAAAAGAACCAATGTTTAATCATTTTGATATGACCTCTAATCTTGGTGATGATTCTGTGTTGAATGACTTATTGCATGTTTGCTTATTTAAGCATGTTGTAGCATGTAAATTTGATGCAAGTAAGGTTTATTCACCAATGTTGGGATGGTTTAATGATGAACATTGTCAATCTTTTGAAATGAATAAGAGCTTCACTTATATGTGCAAAATGAGTTGCAATATTTTCATGCCATCTACTTCTTGTGCTAATTTTTTGGCTTTAGATTTTATGAACTATGCAAGTTACTCATCTATTCATGTGTCATATATGCAAAAATCAAGGGAAGTAAAAATGGATGACATATACATATACAACATGTACACCTTGTCTCTTTTGTTAGCCACATTTCAGATTAAGCAACGCCGAGGACGACTTTATTTTCAAGAAGGGGAGGATGATGAGGACATGACTACCTTGGATATGACCAAAAATATTGCATATATGCATATTTGTCAGGTGATTTCTAGTGCAAACTATTCAATAATCTATTTATGTTATCCAGAACAAAAATACTTCACACACTTTTGTGTTTTGTCTAATTGCAGGTGTATAGGACATTTGTACAATCCACATATGAAGATAAGGAAGAAAGAGATGTTTATTTGCTGTCTAAAAAGTTCTCTCACGTCACTTTTGGCCCAAGAGAAGATAGAGTCCAAGTCTCTCACGTTCTGGATTCAAATTCGGACTGCACAGACACACCTGACTCAAAACGCACACAAGTTTTTCATACGGACTCCGAATTGGGTGATTCTTTTTTTGTTGGAAACTAGATTTCGTGCACTTTCCAACCCAATTGGAATCACCTTCAAATTCTTCCGGAGCGTTGAGTTGTGGACGAAACAATCTGATGCTGCAGCAGAATCCGAGTCAAACTACAAGTCCAAAGGTGTTACATCACCTCCACTTGGGCCCATTGGCCTTGTACGACCTAGATTTAGTTTTAGGCTGCCTTGGGACGTCCTCCCACCTCCTTGGCCGTCACCCCTTGCTCCTATATAAGTAGATCCATCTAGTAGCTTTTCCTTGGGATTTGTTTAGTTAAAAGTTAGCCATTGCAACTTCGTGTACTTCGTTTGTGTCCAACGACCAGACAAAGACCGCTTCTGGATCCCCACCATTATCAATACCTCATATATATTTGCAATATTCAGATTGCTTTATCATATTCTTGCTCGTTCTTCGATTGCTTGCAGGAATAAACCTTCGTGGTCAGGCTGACCGTGCTTCCGGCATCGTCAGTAACCTCAGGAGATTGGTTTAGCGATTGCTAAGGCGCAACGTCGTGCACGTTTGTAGTCGGATCGTCAAAGTCATCTCCACCAAATCGATAGTTATCATCTCATCGAAAGATCGGGACACCCTCGCCTCTATCAGTAATGGTGTACGCGAAGGACCTGCTTTGACGTTTTGCAGGGCCTGGGGTTGGGGCCGCACTGCTACGCGTGCTCGGAACGTGCCAGGTGGTCTTGTTGTAGGTTACTTCGGGCGCGCTTAGCTATGTCCGGCCGCTTAACGGCGGGACTCGAGAATTGCCTTAAGAGGCTGCATTGTACTTCTGCCGCGAGAGCCGCTGTGTGTTCCTCCGTTCGGAGAGAACATTCAGTGTTTCCGTTGACCGTGATGACTCCTCGAGGGCCTGGCATCTTAGGCTTGAGGTATGCGTAGTGCGGCACCGCGTTGAACTTTGCAAACGCGGTACGTCCGAGCAAGGCATGATAGCCGCTGCAGAACGGGACTATGTCGAAGATTAACTCCTCGCTTCGGAAGTTATCCGGGGATCCGAAGACCACTTCCAGTGTAACTGAGCCTGTACAATTGGCTTCTACACCTGGTATGACGCCTTTAAAGGTCGTCTTGGTAGGTTTAATCCTTGAGGGGTCTATGCCCATTTTGCACACTGTATCCTGATAGAGCAGGTTCAGGCTGCTGCCGCCGTCCATCAGGACTCTGGTGAGGTGAAATCCATCGACGATTGGGTCTAAGACCAATGCGGCGAATCCGCTGTGGCAGATGCTGGTGGGGTGGTCCCTTCGGTCAAAAGTGATCGGGCAGGAGGACCATGGATTGAACTCCGGGGCGACTGGCTCCATCGCGTATACATCCCTGAGTGCACGCTTCCGCTCCCTTTTAGGTATGTGCGTTGCGTATATCATGTTCACCGTCCGCACCTGTGGGGGGAAACCCTTCTGTCCTCTATTGTTCGGCGGTCGGGTCTCTTCCTCGTCGTCGCTATGCAGCCCCTTGTCATTGTTTTCGGCAATTAACTTGCCCGCCTGCTTGAATACCCAAAAGTCCCTATTGGTGTGGTTAGCTGGCTTTTCGGGGGTGTCGTGTATCTGGCACAAGCGGTCGAGTATTCGGTCCAAATTGGACGGACCCGGAGCAGTTCTTTTGAATGGCTTTTTCTGCTGACCGGGTTTAGAGCCTCTGAATCCGGCATTGACTGTCGTGTCCTCACTATTGTCGCCGTTGATGCGGCGCTTGTTTTTGTTACGACGCGACCTGCCATTTCGGTCCTTGAAATCCGGACTGCCAGAATGTTTGCTAAGGTTGTTGCTGCGTGCTAGCCAGCTATCCTCACCCGCACAGAAGTGGGTCATGAGTGAAGTGAGGGCTGCCATGGATTTCGGCTTTTCCTGTCCCAGGTGCCGCTCAAGCCACTCGTCGCGGATGTTATGCTTGAAGGCCGCAAGGGCCTCCGCATCCGGACAGTCGACGATTTGGTTTTTCTTGGTTAAGAACCATGTCCAAAATTCTCTGGCCGATTCGTCTGGCTACTGAATGATGAGGACATCAATACAATTGTTACACCCACAGCCCCTGCTGCTATACATACTGGACCAATTACTAGAGCTCGTGCACGCCAACTAAATTACCAGGTACTTTCGTTTCTTGGTAATGATTCTAATGTTCATGAGAATATGATGCTGCCTAAATTGGATACATTTGTTTTGCTTACAAATGAAGGGCCTAGCTTGGAGAAGGATGAACATTGGAGCAAGAACAAGCATGGAGATGATGGCATGCGCAAGGGGAACAAGAACGGAGTTACAAGTGATGATTTCAGGACTTTGAAGCCACCATAATGGGTGCATGAAGCCTTGGACGAAATATACAAGATGCCACTTCATAAATTTCGTCCTGAGGCTATTTTAGGTGCTGCGTCACCTTATTATTAGGCCAGGCCCATGTAATTTCGAAATACATAAGTATAGGCTATTTTTAGAGTCCGTATGTGTGGGGAAACAAGAGATAGGGTTGATTTCGGACCCCTCCACCAAGGGCCACGAAATTCCCCCCCTCTTCCTCCATATATACAGCCCTTAGGGCATCGTTTAGACTTTGGGTTTTGTTTAGATTAAAAGTTCGCCATAGCTGCAACTTCGCGTACTTCGTTTGTGTTCAACGACCAGACAAAGGCGTCACAGAACCCCACCTTGATCAATAAAGCTTCCATCTTATATTCGCAATATCCAGATTGCAATCTTAGTTTCTTGCTTGTTCTTCGTTTGCTCGCAGGAAACAGACCCTCGTGGTCAGGTTGATCGTGCTCCGGCGTGGTCAATAACCTCTCGGAGTTGGTTTAGCGATTGCTAAGGCGCGACGTCCTTGCACGTTCGTAGTCGGATCGTCAAAGTCGACTTCCACAAAGCGAAATCCACCATCTCATCGAAAGACGGGACACCTCAGCCTCTATCAAGTGGTATCAGATTTCCAGGTTGCTCGGTGAGATTTTACAGTTTTTTAGTAGTTTAGATCGAGTCTGTTCTTCATACCTATAGTCCACGAAAAAGCCACAAAAAAAAAAGAGTCGGGTAGCCACGCTCCGTTTAGGCCCAAAATTTTTCGAAAACGCATTTTTCGAAAAAATTTCTGGCTATCCTATTTTTAGGTGTTTCTGAGTGTTTTGAGACAGGTGCCATTATAGGAAGTTTTTTTTGACCTGTTTCCAGTTTTTGGGTCCGGGCAGTCGAAAAAAAAAAAATTGGTCGAAAAAATTTCGTGCCCATCCTATCAGTTTGAGCTAGGAAGAGTTTTGAGACACTCGCCATTATAGTGATTTCTCGCAAAAAAAAAACAGCGCAAAAGAAAAAAAAAGAGCGAAAAAAAAAATTCAGAGTGTGCTTTTCCCTTTTTTACGTGCCGCGCCGTGATTTTGTTAGTGTTCTAGGCTCGCGTCTCTAGCACAGTCTAGCCTAGGACCAGCACAGTACCGTCGTTGAGCGTTTATTCAACTTTGCATCTCTGAATTGATTATTGCTGACCCTTTTTGCTACCATATTATAAGCCTTCCCAGCTCCACATACATCTACGTCGTGCGTTTGACTCTCCCTGGTAATCGCTATATCCAAGCTTTGAGAGTTTTTGACTACAACGGTTGCCGATCACCGCCTGCTGCTGGGTAAGAACTGGTACGAATTTGAGATTTGCTTGACGGATTTGTGACACCCACCACCACCACTTGTTCGTAGTCTGTAGGATCATATTCTTGTGTGTTTCTATTGCTGCTAACCATGCCAGGATCACAAGCCGACGAGATTGACTGGGAGAATTTATCGAACAAGGAGCTTCATGATAAGTTTCAGCAAATGATGACTGAACAGGTGCAAGATGTGCTGAACAATTTTGAAGAGGCCATGGAGAAGATCACTGGCTTTGAGAAGACGTTCGAAACAAAGCTCGATAACAAGTTTAATGAATTGCTCGCGCGTCTTCCACCACCACCACCCGCTGCAGCTAATGCACCTCTCCAACAACAACAACAACAACGACTACCTCCACGTCGCGAAGCAGACCTCCGCCGAGCAAGCCGTGTTCCTCTTGCGTTTGGCCAAACTGTTGGTGCTGCTGTTGATACTTCTGTGGCTCCTGCTGCTGATGCGGAGGAGGATGATTATGTGGGAGATTATGAGGATGAGGTTTGATGAGGACATCAATACAATTGTTACACCCACAGCCCCTGCTGCTATACATACTGGACCAATTACTAGAGCTCGTGCACGCCAACTAAATTACCAGGTACTTTCGTTTCTTGGTAATGATTCTAATGTTCATGAGAATATGATGCTGCCTAAATTGGATACATTTGTTTTGCTTACAAATGAAGGGCCTAGCTTGGAGAAGGATGAACATTGGAGCAAGAACAAGCATGGAGATGATGGCATGCGCAAGGGGAACAAGAACGGAGTTACAAGTGATGATTTCAGGACTTTGAAGCCACCATAATGGGTGCATGAAGCCTTGGACGAAATATACAAGATGCCACTTCATAAATTTCGTCCGGAGGCTATTTTAGGTGCTGCGTCACCTTATTATTGGGCCAGGCCCATGTAATTTCGAAATACATAAGTATAGGCTATTTTTAGAGTCCGTATGTGTGGGGAAACAAGAGATAGGGTTGATTTCGGACCCCTCCACCAAGGGCCACGAAATTCCCCCCCTCTTCCTCCATATATACAACCCTTAGGGCATCGTTTAGACTTTGGGTTTTGTTTAGATTAAAAGTTCGCCATAGCTGCAACTTCGCGTACTTCGTTTGTGTTCAACGACCAGACAAAGGCGTCACAGAACCCCACCTTGATCAATAAAGCTTTCATCTTATATTCGCAATATCCAGATTGCAATCTTAGTTTCTTGCTTGTTCTTCGTTTGCTCGCAGGAAACAGACCCTCGTGGTCAGGTTGATCGTGCTCCGGCGTGGTCAATAACCTCTCGGAGTTGGTTTAGCGATTGCTAAGGCGCGACGTCCTCGCACGTTCGTAGTCGGATCGTCAAAGTCGACTTCCACAAAGCGAAATCCACCATCTCATCGAAAGACGGGACACCTCCGCCTCTATCAGTCCCATACACCTGCAATTAGACAAAACACAAAAGTGTGTGAAGTATTTTTGTTCTGGATAACACAAATAGATTATTGAATAGTTTGCACTAGAAATCACCTGACAAATATGCATATATGCAATATTTTTGGTCATATCCAAGGTAGTCATGTCCTCATCAACAGGGAAGACTCGAGAAGGGGGGGCGAGGTGGCACTCGGCTGGCGACATGTCCATGCTCCGGCGACAGGCACACGCGGCCAAGGCTCAGGGGAAGCAGTGGGAAAACGACGAGGGGGACACGAACGAGCGCCAGGGGTCACGAACTCGATCTACGCTCGGAGATGAGAGGAGGAAATTGACAGGGGCGAGGAAGAAGATGACGGCCATGGAAGCATTGTTTGGTCGTTGGCATGGCTCGCCGGAGAAGAAAACAGAGGGGGAAAGGGGTCGAGGCGCACGACGACGATGATGCTGAGCTGTTTGACAAGCTGAGACGAGCCTGAGCTAGCCGGAGCTACTCTGCTGAGGCCAACAGTGTGCAGACCATCGTTTTAGCCGGCTTCACTCGTGATCACCATGGGCACTACACGCTCTACCGTCCTACTTAGTGCCAAACCTTGTCAGCAGTGGAGTCCTTCCAAGGCTCATACCATAGACTAGCTTTGTGGAAGTCGACTTTGACGATCCGACTACGAACGTGCGAGGACGTCGCGCCTTAGCAATCGCTAAACCAACTCCGAGAGGTTATTGACCACGCCGGAGCACGATCAACCTGACCACGAGGGTCTGTTTCCTGCGAGCAAACGAAGAACAAGCAAGAAACTAAGATTGCAATCTGGATATTGCGAATATAAGATGAAAGCTTTATTGATCAAGGTGGGGTTCTGTGACGCCTTTGTCTGGTCGTTGAACACAAACGAAGTACGCGAAGTTGCAGCTATGGCGAACTTTTAATCTAAACAAAACCCAAAGTCTAAACGATGCCCTAAGGGTTGTATATATGGAGGAAGAGGGGGGGAATTTCGTGGCCCTTGGTGGAGGGGTCCGAAATCAACCCTATCTCTTGTTTCCCCACACATACGGACTCTAAAAATAGCCTATACTTATGTATTTCGAAATTACATGGGCCTG
>NW_021235938.1:0-391 GCF_002162155.2 Triticum dicoccoides | reverse complement strand
GTGATGATGTGTGTTGGAAATGATTCCAAGGTTGATACGATCACCATCGCACACTCCCTCTACCTTCGGGATTAGTGTTGAGCCTGAATAAATGTTATTTGGTGTTTGCGTGGAGCATGAATATGATTCATTTAAGACAGAGAATAATTGTTGCTCTATTTACATGAATAAAACCTTCTATGGTCATACACCTAATGTAAATAGTTTATTGAATCTCGGTCATAGTGGTACACATATTCATAATATTGATGCCAAAAGATACAAAGTTGATAATGATAGTGCAACATATTTCTGGAGCTGCCGTTTAGGTCATATTGGTGTAAAGCGCATGAAGAAACTCCATGTAGATGGACTTTTGAAATCACTTGATTATGAACCATTTGATACTTGC
>NW_021235937.1:0-407 GCF_002162155.2 Triticum dicoccoides | reverse complement strand
TTGATGACAATCCCTACTCACTCACATTGATATCTATTGATGGGCATCTCCATAGCCCGTTGATACGCCTAGTTGATGTGAGACTATCTTCTCCTTTTTTTTGTCTGCTCCACAACCACCATTCTATTCCACCTTTAGTGCTATGTCCATGGCTCACGCTCATGTATTGCGTGAAGATTGAAAACGTTTGAGAACATCAAAAGTATGAAACAATTGCTTGGCTTGTCATCGGGGTTGTGCATGATTTAAATATTTTATGTGATGAAGATAGAGCATAGCCAGACTATATGATTTTGTAGGGATAGCTTTCTTTGGCCATGTTATTTTCAGAAGACATGATTACTCTGTTAGTATGCTTGAAGTATTATTATTTTTATGTCAATATTAAACTTTTGTCTTGAATCTTT
>NW_021235936.1:0-893 GCF_002162155.2 Triticum dicoccoides | reverse complement strand
ATTAGCTTTGTTGCTACCTGCATTTCTCTCCCCTCTCACCTCTTGCAAGCTCATATTCTTCCATTATGTCCTCTCATGCGTCAATTGCATCAACAACATCATCACATAAAAGGATGCATATATTAAGCAGATGCTCCACATACTCTAGCTCTAGCGTTAGTAATCACAAATTACCTATCAAGTACAGAGAAAAATCAGAACTTTGCACCAAATCATGTGATTAATAAGGCTAGTCATGATGACATTAAAATTCATGTCTTTTCAACTTACAATTTAAATGTCTCTTTGTATTTATTTTCATTTCAAATATTTTATTGTTAAAACAGACGGGAGCAGCAACACGCGCCATGAATTTTTGCGTGTGTAGGGGAACCAACATTGAAATGTACTACTAGTTGCTAGTTAAAAAATAGCTGGAGAGTAGAGCAATAAACGAGCGTGCAGAGTGGCAATGATGATTCAATTCCACGATACGATCTGATGGGAACTAGGGGGCATTGGAAATTCGGGATTACTATTTCACATCTAGATGCAATATACTTGCCTCACATCTATGTCTCAAACCACATGATTGATTGCTATAAAATTCATGTAAACTTTTTTTTGACACGGACTCATGTAAACTGTTTGTTTAGTGCAGGCTGGTGTTTTTTCTCATGTAAACTAGTTGTCTAGTGAGGGCTGGTGCTTTTCTTTTACCGCGCTATGTTTGTTTTCCGGGCCGTGTGCGTCCCGGCTACTTATTTGAGCCATGTTGAGCTTGTTTTCCATGTTTTCTCTGGCTGTGATTTTTTGTTTTTGAAGCAAAGTTACACCGCGATGAATTGAAGTCAACAAAGCATATTTTATATTGTTTATTTTTCCTCTTTTCTTGCCCGTTTTTTGTTTTTTTT
>NW_021235935.1:0-2620 GCF_002162155.2 Triticum dicoccoides | reverse complement strand
AATCGTTTTACTATTCCACCTTAGCGCGTTTAGCGAGGCGGTTTCCTTGGCACGTCTTGTCGAAGCAGAGATGGTGTCCCCTTATCCCGGGATTCTCATCAATACGGGCGTGGGTAACCCAACCGCGTCATTAACCGCGGCACTTGGGAGATAAGCGAGTTTTATTAGGCTGGTGGGGGCTTGTAGTTTCAGCCGCCCATATAAGGGGATAAGGATCTACCCTTTCCATTGACGCCTTCTTCCTCCTTTGCTTATCCCTTCCCTGCGTGCTCGAGCTCGAGCGCCCAAGCCCGCACATCTCGCCTCGACCTTCTCCAACCATGTCCGGATTGGGAGGCAAGTGGATGGCCTCCTCCGTCACGGAGGGGCACATCAAAAAGCTGAGGGAGGCCGGATACCTGTATGACGACATCGCGCACCGGCTTCCAGATGCGGGGAAACTCATCCGCACCCCTAGGCCCCATGAGAGGGTTGTTTTTCTCCCCTCATTTCCTCCACGGACTGGGCTTTTCTCTTCACCCGTTCGTCCGGGGGCTCATGTTTTACTACGGCCTGGACTTCCACGATCTGGCCCCGAACTTCGTCCTCAACATCTCGGCGTTTATCGTCGTGTGAGAGGCCTTCCTCTGCATCCAGCCCCACTTCGGCTTATGGCTGAAGACCTTTAATGTCAAGCCGAAAGTAGTGGGCGGCCGCCAAGCGGGGTGCAGAGGTGCCATGGTGGGCCGGATGGCCAACGTCCTATGGCTCGAGAGCTCCTTTGTGGAGACAATTAAAGGGTGGAAATCGGGGTGGTTCTACATCACCGAGCCGCGCGACCCCAAATGGGCGGCGGCCCCCGAATTTCGATCCGGCTTCCCCACAAGGCTCACCTCCTAGAAAGAGATGGGCCTGACATGGGGTGATTCGGAGGAACTGACCGGACTCCAAGCCTGCGTCCAAAAGCTAGTGAACAAAAATCTCAAGCTTGTCAATGTAGTCCAGGTCATGCTCATACGCCGGATCCTACCGTGCCAACAGTGGGCATTCAACTTGTGGGAGTTTGATCCGGCACAGCACCAGACCTTGAGCAGGCTCTTCGACACTAAGTACAAAGCCGCCTGGAGGGTGCTTTTCAAGGGAGCCGAGGCTCTCGCGTCCGCTACCGAAGATCACGGATTCAGCTTGCAGCGTAAAGCCGACGAGGTAAGCTATTTTGCCCTTTACAGGATGCTTTTTCATAGTTTGACACTATGCGGGATCTAAACTCCCTCACCTTTGACAGGACTGGCTGAAGAAGTCCGGGCAGGTTAACTGTCCGGCTCCCCTACCAGAAGACCCAGCAGGCGCCCGATTGACAGGGCTGCTGGTTCCGGCACCTCATGTGCTGCCGGAGAAGAAGGCCGAGAAAACGGCCACGGGAACCCGAAAGAGTTCCCGTCGTCAGGTGTTATCAGACTCATCGTCTGATGACTCTGAGGCGGACTCCTCCTGTGAAGACGAGGAGGAGAAGAAAGAGGCTTCTCCCCCAACGGACGGAGAGAAGAAAATGAAGGCCTCCCCAGAGGGTCGAAAAAGGGAAGGACCCTTCCTCCGGACTACTCCACCAATGCCAACAACGACGAAGAGGAGTGGCCCTCAAGGGACAAGCCCCTGGCGAGATCGTAAGTGTCCGGATTCCATAATTAACTCATGATTTTTCTTTTGTCGCATAGTGTCTCCTAACACCGAATACAACCATGTAGCCCGCCCAGGGACGATCTCCCCGCTGCATCGAGCGGGTCCTTGGGTTTGTCGGATGTGAATAGCACTTTTGTTCCGACCGCCTCCTCCCCTCGTGACGCAGACGACGCCGAGGTGGGGTCCCAGAAGGGGCCCAGCCAGGAAGAGGTGGTCCTGGAGGTGCTGCAAGGCGACCTTCCGGACTCTGGGCGAAAAGAGGGCGGAACTCCCGAGGGTTCCAAGTCCGGCCCTGTGCCGGACTCCGTACCGGAACCTGCAGTGGTTCTGAAGTCCGGCAGGCGGCCCCTTCGTGAGAAGGGCGAGACTGCAACGCCGGTGGCCTCCGTCCAACCGGAGGCGCCGAATAATTTGCTGGAGGCGCTTAACGGCGCCTCCATGAGTGTGGTGATCCAGAAAGTTCAGTCCGCCAAGAGCGGGCTGCCTGAAGCCTGTACTAGCCTGCTAACAGGCTTTGAGGTAAGTAATTTAAGATATGTAAAAATGGTACCGCATAGACAGTAGCTCCTGATGCTCAGTTTGGTGTTCAGAAAGAAAAGCCAAGCTGAGGATCTAAAAAGATATACGCAGGAGTCTAACAGAAATATGTCAATATGGGAATGCAGGCTTCGCTGCGGACCTCTGCCGCACTGGCTGCGAAGGTCAATGTATTGAAGCAGAGCCTCGAGCGGTCCGAGAACGAGCTCGGCCTTGCCAAGAAGCAGCTCGAGGACCAGGAAGGTAAGTCATACCTTATTAAAGTAGTACCTTATAGAAAAGGATTTGGTTGCAAAAAATGACAGGAATAACATGGGTATTACAGGGCCACGAACGAGGTGGCGGCCCTGAAGGAGGCGGTGTGCAAGGCCGAAAGCAGTGCGGCCCTGGAGCGCACCGAGCGAGAGATGTAGGAGGCGCGTGT
>NW_021235934.1:0-1080 GCF_002162155.2 Triticum dicoccoides | reverse complement strand
CATGGTAATTTGCTTAAAATCCTAATATGCTTGGTATGCAAGATTAATAATAAAACTTTCTTATGAGTGTGTTGAATACTAAGAAAAGTTTGATGCTTGATGATTGTTTTGAGATATGGAGGTAATAATATCAAAGTCATGCAAGTTGAGTTGTTGTGAAATTGAGAAATACTTGTGTTGAAGTTTGCAAGTCCCGTAGCATGCACGTATGGTAAACGTTATGCAACAAATTTGAAACATGAGGTGTTATTTGATTGTCTTCCTTATGGGTGGCGGTCGGGGATGAGCGATGGTCTTTTCCTACCAATCTATCCCCCTAGGAGCATGCGCGTAGTACCGAGGTTTTTGATGACTTGTAGATTTTTGCAATAAGTATGTGAGTTCTTTATGACTAATGCTGAGTCCATGGATTATACACACTCTCACCCTTCCATCCTTGCTAGCCTCTTTGGTACCATGCATTGCCCTTTCTCACATTGAGAGTTGGCGCAAACTTCACCGGTGCATCCAAACCCTGTGATATGATACGCTCTTTCACACATAAACATCCTTATATCTTCCTCAAAACAGCCACCATACCTACCTATTATGGCATTTCCATAGCCATTCCGAGATATATTGCCATGCAACTTTCCATCATTCCGTTCATCATGACACATTCATCATTGTCATATTGCTTAGCATGATCATGTAGTTGACATAGTATTTGTGGCAAAGCCACCGTTCATAGTTCTTTCATACATGTCACTCTTGGTTCATTGCATATCCCGGTACACTGCCGGAGGCATTCATATAGAGTCATCTTTGTTCTAGTATCGAGTTGTAATCATTGAGTTGTAAATAAATAGAAGTGTGATGATCATCATTATTAGAGCATTGTCCCAAGTGAGGAATAAATAAAAAATGAAAGGCCATAAAAAAGAGAAGGCCCAAAAAAAGAGAAAGGCCATAAAAAATAAAAGGCCCAAAAAATGAGAGAAAAAGAGAGAAGGGACAATGTTACTATCCTTTTACCACACTTGTGCTTCAAAGTAGCGCCATGATTTTCATAGTAGAGAGTCTCTCATGTTATCACTTTCA
>NW_021235933.1:0-1032 GCF_002162155.2 Triticum dicoccoides | reverse complement strand
GATTACCCTAACGAAGAACCGTATCAGTGCATCGAACCATCAGGCAAGCAACCAACCATTTGATCATATCGATACAATCCCATGTTCTCGCTCCTGCTCTCTTTTACTGCATTAAGACAACGCGTTTCAAACTGCTGTGTGCTACGGTAGTTGAACCCATTTCCTCTGCATGACCTGTCATTGCCACAGTAACTAGATGAAACCCACTAGCATGTGTAGGAGTTGATTGAGCCATATGTATGTGTTGTTCCTACCTTGCTATGCCTGCTATGCTTAGAGTCGTGTCAGGTCTGGTTCATCTGGGTGATGGGCTAGAGTGAAATGATTATGTCGGTAATGAGAGTGGTGTGGTGAACACGACTTGGTAAAGGTATCGATGAGAGGCCATGTAGGAGTACATGGTGGGTTGTTTCATTGAAGCCGACCTTAAGCACTGAGATCTGTATGTGTGATTTAAGATACAGCTACTACCATGCATTGGGCCCTGAAATATGACCCCTCTCGACTTCTTATTCACCCTAGCTCTCTGTCCAGGAGTTGCAAGTAGTTTCTGGTGTTTGTAGCCTACTGGAGGCCGTGGACAGCGCTGACCATAGGGGTGGGCTGTGATGCGGTAGGTACGTGGCACGGTGTACCGAATACCCGTTAGGTATCTCGGGAACCCTGTTCACATCGTTCGGGGCCGTATGGGAAACCTCGGCCGGACTCCCTGCGGATGGAACCTGGATAGGCGATAAACCTGGACTAGAGGCTTAAGTGTTTAGGTAGGTCGTGGTCTACACCCACGTCGGCTTTCGCTTGAAGTCTGCCGAGCACATGTCGTGTGCAGACGCTAAGTGGTGGAAACATGTATGAAGAAGTACACCCCTGCAGGGTTATCATGATCTATTCGAATAGCCGCGTCCGCGGTAAAGGACTACTTGGTTGCCTATACAGTTCATAGACAAGTAAATGGAAACTACTAAAAGCCTCAAGATAAGTGTGAGTGCCGAGGATGGCTCTTCCGTAGGAAGACGGAGGCGGATCCTCGGT
>NW_021235932.1:0-398 GCF_002162155.2 Triticum dicoccoides | reverse complement strand
GATGATGACCCAGGTTTAATCCATGAATTATCTACCGCGGATTCGAGCCAATCCTCTCCATGGTCGACTACATTCCGGGCGTCCTCACTCAACATCGCTATGTAATCCTAGATGGGGAGGTGGGCTATATATGGTGGAGACGTGGCGTCTCCGACCAACGAAATAGGGGCATAGGGTGGAGGAAACAACTGCGATGGACGTGGCACGACACCGGCGGAGGGGGCGGGGCGGTGCTATGCAGTGCGGCCTGTCTAGATCTGTTTCAGATTCAGACAAGCTGCCCAATACATGTCTCCTTGCGGTCCCACCCGTCATCAAGCAACAGTCAAACAAAGACTCGGCCCCACTCGTCAGCAATAAACGGTCAATGGATGGCCAAGACGACAAACGACTGCTAT
>NW_021235931.1:0-1073 GCF_002162155.2 Triticum dicoccoides | reverse complement strand
CTACTGCAACATTTGTATATATAGTACTTCAGGGCATGGAAGGGAAAACGTATCTCAGAGACAGCAGGTCAGTTTCTTTGCGTGTTCGAGTGACCTGCAGGAGTATCGTCAAGGCCTCCGTCACACGGCCCGGCGCCGTGCTTCCCGTCTCCAACCTCGACCTGCTGTATTATCCATAGTTTTAAATAGTCGGCTATACTCCGTTATAGCCTTTTCAGCAGAGTTCTGCTAAATAGTCGTCTTCATAAATAGTCCGCTATACCTCCGCTATAGCTGATTCGAAGGCCCATCGCTATTTTTCATAGCCCGCTATTTAAACATTGGTATTACCCAATGCCGCTCTCGATGGGGCCCTCCGCCAGCGGTGGCTTCGTCAACGTCGTCGCCGCCTTCGAGGGCAAGTTGTCGCCCCTGCTGGACCACTTTTTTCCGCTCGCAGGCCGCATCGTGGCCAACCCGCGGACATGGCTCCCAGAGGTGCACTGCGACAACCAGGGCGCGGAGCTCGTCGTCGTTGAGGTCGGCGTGGCGCTAGGCAGCCTGGACTTCGGCGACATGGACGCGTCGCTGGCGAGGGTCGGCATCCCCGTCCAGTACGACGCGGGCGCCGCGCTGTCGGTGCAGCGGGTGCCGTTCGCCTGCGGCTGGTTCATTGTGGCCTGGACCAGGAGCACTAACCACGGCCTCGCGGATGGGTGCACGCTGTGCATGATCGTAGACGCATGCTCTGAGCTCACGCGGGCCAGGACGATCGTTGCCACCCGAACTTTGACTGATACTTGTTCCGCCGTCGCACCACGCCGTCGTACGGCCCTTCGGTGGGCGAGTTGTTCATGCCGCTGGTGAGCAAGCGTCTCGTCAACGCCCTCATGGCCGGGGGTTCCTTGGTCTGCCGCACCTACTACGTCGAGGAGCGGGACCTCGCCATGCCGCACGTGCAGGCGACCGGCGACGGGGAGCACGGAGCGAGCCACGTTGAGGCGGTGTCTGCATACCTATGGAAGGTGTTCGCCGCCACCGTGGGCTTGTCGGACCAGAGTTGCCGCATGGGCTCGTGGGTGAACGGGCGACGA
>NW_021235930.1:0-953 GCF_002162155.2 Triticum dicoccoides | reverse complement strand
GAAATCTCTAAATAAAAGATGAATTCTACATCCTTCTCTTTCTCAGAGGAAAACATTTTATTGAACCTCTAACCTCTTCATTAAGACGGTGCACTCGGCCAAAAGAACATGAAGTTGATGGAAAATAAAGCGCAACGACAAATGCCTCATCCATCATCAACCTAAGTAGAACCAATGTAGTCAGGTCCAATTGTCATGTTGCATTGTACATGCTAATCTCTGCTTGAACACCAACATTACGATAATACTTTGCAAAAAAAACATCACGAACTAGTACTCCCTCCGAGCGGTCTTGTGATTTGCAAGGTACAAAATTATTAGGTTTCATCATTTCTATACAATTCGTCCAACATTGATAGCTAAATTTATATAATAGATCCATTATTTTTATTCCAAATACCAGTTTTGATCTAGGGATTGCGTCAATTCTCACCCAACCCCTATCTAGCTCTAGAAGAATCGCAAGCCTGAAATTCATAGCTTTGGGATTAAATTTATTGCCTCCAAAGAGAACTTCAACCATCAAACTATTGGAAGATATTATTCCACTTTGTGTTGCAATGGGCTCTTCTTTCCAATTAAATACAACAATAAGATTGGGTAATTGTAATAAGAATAAGTAAAGGGAGAAGAATTATTTTCAACTTTTTGCTCCATATAAATCACTTGTGTGGTAGCACTAGCATGAAGTCATGGATTCTTTAGTAGGTCAGTAGAAAAGAATTCTATGATTATGAGTTTGACACTTTGATAGTTTATAGGCTATGAGAGCTTTTTCCAAGATGCCCTTTGGATGTCTCTATTGGGGTCCAAACTGAATTTGGTATTCCCCAACTCCCAATTGGGCTGTTTTGGATGCGCACGGAAACAACAAAAGGAAATAGAATGAATACAACACCAAAATTTCTCACACACATCCTTCCCTCCAGTGATGCAGAGCCCGCCACTCCGAT